>NC_056748.1:968882718-969182718 GCF_019279795.1 Protopterus annectens | reverse complement strand
TAAAACCAAGGACTCAATTATCCCATGACCTAGGCCAAAACCTACCTACCCTTTTGTGACCTGTGGCCACCAATGCTGCCAAAAGGTCCTTCCCATTAGCCGACTCTGCCTCTGTCAACCGTGGAACCCCATCAGCATCAAGCAATTTGAAAATATCAAAAAATTCCCCTTTCCACATCATCTCCTTCACCACCAGAGATATGTGGGGGGGGTCAATAAAATGGGTGCCCCTTCCTGACATAAGGCCTGCATCACCAACCACTCCCCCAGCCGTGACCCAAAGTCAGACCCCACCACATCTAAGCCAGACCCCAACTCCTGATCAAGCAAGGATAGAGTATTATCAAAAACACCTCACAATCGACCAATGCCTCGAAACCCCTACCCACTACCTCACCTTGTACCACTTCACTGCACCCTGGCTACCCCCGGAGCTGTTGCTATCTCCTCACTCCCCATCAGACCTGATAAAGAATTATCTGCAGAAGACAAAGGGGCCACAACCGGCGTCACAACATCCGTTGCCACCTCTGCCATCTCTGACTGTCTGGCGTTCTTCGCTCTCAACCCCTGTGCTGCAGGCACCATCTGCCTCTTCCATCCATCCTGATTATTTAGAAAATAGACTGAGATGAAACAATATTAGAAAATATGGCATACTTTAAGAAATATGAGGGAAACAACAAAATAAACTTCTTAATGACCTGGCTGCAAAAAATTGGATTTACCTGAACTTTATCTTTTGGGACTGAATGGACATATAGATCCTTGATAGCACCTTCAAAGAAGGAAAACTCACCACCAGTTCAATAACAGTTAAGTTTATGTCCAGCATGGAAAAATATCAAATACTGAAAGCAGCATGGCCCAGCCCACCTTTAAAATAGGTGAACATGTAATAAGATTTTATAATGACTTTTCCAGCAATGTAATGAATAAAAGGAATTCCTGCTTGCCACTGATTAAAGAACTTAAAAAAAAAAAATATTAAAGCTACTTTTGTGTTTCCTGCAAAAATCAAAATATTTTTTCCTGAAGGAATCAAAGTATTTTATACAATGAAAGAGGCATCTACATTTAATAATAAAAACTAAATTCTTAACAACACTGAAGAAATGGAATGGAATGCTGCATCCCCCACGAGATAGAATGAGCTGAGTAAATGGAAGAAGTGGCATTTATTTTCTGACTATAGAAACTTATCTGTTCAAATAACAGATTTGCCCTCTAATTAAAGGGTTTATTTAGGACTTTAGGCTTCAGATCATACGCATGTATGTATTTATGTTTTAAACTTAACCATTTTGCATAATACAGAATATAAATACTTATTTTGCTATATGTATAGTGAAAGACTTAATATATTTCATTTGAACTAAACTTATAAATATATCTCCAAATGTTAAAGATATATTTCCTGTATGAGACTGACATTAAATTGTAATTGGTTGAACTGGTAACTTTAAACCTATATAAGATAAGAACTGTATTTGTCTTTACCCAGTATGTGTGTTACAGGGTCATCCTAAAGGCATGCTGTAAGTGGATTGGACATTCTAAATTGGCCCTAGGCGTGAGTGTGTGCATGTGTGTGCCACCAGTGGAAGGTTGGGTGCCGGGCTGGCAACTCGACACTGTAAAAACTCCACTGCCAATCATGAGCGGACCGGTGATCCGCTGTGACTACCCCTAAAAGCCGAAAGAAGAAGAAGTGTGTTACAGGGTTAAATGAATGTCAGATGTAAGTAATATGCTAATTAGGGGTGTTAAAGTGTTGGTGACTGTGTTTTGCTTTTTCTTTTATAACACATTCCTTTCATGGGGCATTTATGAAGCAATTAGCACTTAAAAATTAACTTAGGATCAAAAGCATGATTTAGTTATATAAACTGTTTGATTTTTACTTGGTTTGCTTCCTGCCTGCTTCTTGAGCTGTTTTGATCAAAATCCAGGTCCTAGAAGAGTTCAAAGTTCAGCATTAATGTTTGTAAAAGCAGAAAGTGCCTAAATTGTGTCCATAGGGTTGCCACCTTTTCAAATGCCCAAAGTGGGACAATTGTGGTACAAACATCAGATTTTGCAGGCCAAAATATACTCATGGCCAGTACAAGGGACAGAACTTCACTTTTTTTCCTAAATAAAGGTTTATTCTTGTAGCATTTTAGTTCCGTATTCTGTTTCTTATAACTTTCAGGTGTTTCAGATACAGAATAACTGTTTTATGCAACTATTACATAAAATGTAGGAAATAATTTCACCCTAATATCTCAGGACATTTGCCATTTTTACAACTTTTCTGCAGGACACAACTGCCCAAAGAGGGACTGTCCCTCACAAAGTGGGACAGGTGGTAACCCTATGTGTCCACGGTAAGAGAAAAAATTGAACCTCTTATTAAATGTATATGTGAGAAATCTGCTCAAAAATAACACTTATTTAAAAATATATATTTTGACGTGCAGGACTGGAATCTCAAAAGCTTTAGTAATATCATACATTGTGCTGTCTCTGACATATGATTTGCATGCACTTTACTAAATGCTAATAGCTTATGCTGCAGTGTAATTAACCTCAACTGTATATGTTAATGGGAAGGAGTACAATTAGATATTTACTACTGATTAAGATAGTTTAGAGGAATTAAGAAGTATGAGAAACTTACAGAAGAGATTTGCAACTGTAGTATGTAATCAATTGTCATTTTTCACATGTCGCAATTAAATACTAATGCCAGGATTTGAAATTCAGACCAGAACAGCAGTACATAATTGCTAAAGAAATACATTTACAATAGACAGTCAAGAATTTATTTTATTTATTTATTTATTAGTTAGTTTACATTTGTTTACCGGGAAGGTCTGTCTTGGCCAAGGACCCATTTTCAGTGGAGGCCTGAGAAGAAAAGCTCCAAAAACAGATTAACAAATAACCATATGTAAGTAATATAACCATATTTAAAAAGTAAACATCCCTAGTAAATACAGTCCCCGGGATTCATGAAGCTCGGCGCAAGGCCGGCGTAAGGCCTGCGCCGGCGGTGCATGGAATATCCGGCGCAGTAGCGCCATATACATATTAATAAGAGTGCACCGGAATCACAGACACGTGCGTAGTGTACGTGAGCGAGCCCAGGTAGGATGCGTCTGGAGGCGTGTCTAAGCCGGCAGGAGGTGAGCAACCTAATGTGCTGACAGCCACGGTCCGCCCACAATAGTAATGGCAGCAGCCAGGTCCCGTGCAGAATGAAACGCACGCACAGTACGCAACATAGTCCCGCTCCAAATTAACGGAGAAGCAAATAGAAGCCACCAAGGCATAAGTGTACCCGCTCAAGGAGCAAAGGATACGATAAGACCGCCTCCGTCCGCAATGCACTGTCAGTGTTTACACTCAGAGAAGGTGTACAGCCGCATGTCAGCGCCGCACCGACATAGGAGCAGCGACTAAGGTCACCACCTGTCCCACTTTGTTTGGGGCAGTCTCTCCATGGACAGTTGTGTCCCGAAAAAACGTATTAGAAATGGCTGATGTGCTACGAGTGTAGGACACAATGATATCCCGTATGTAATGTAATGGTAGCATGAATTGTTTATTTCTGTAACAGAAATACCGAAATGACACAATAAACAGAATAAGCAAGGAAATTGCCACAATAATAAGCAAATTATTTAGGCAAACAAGTGAATTTCTATGCTATATAGTGACCGCATGTATGTGTCGGCCTGTAAAGGCAGATGTGAGTCCCGGAAATATCCCAGATCGGAAAATGGAAAAGGTGGAAACCCCAGCAGCGACATGGGCATGGTCACCAGGGTTACCTGCTGTCCCAAAGTGCCATGGACAGTCCCTGATTGGACAGTCGTGTCCCTGCAACAATCGTAAAATGGAAAATGACCTGCATCCCCTGCCACGCAAATTCCCGCAATATACATGTAAATAGTAGCATAAAACATATACATTACGGTATGGAACACAGACATGGCATAAGAAAATAAATAAGGAACCCAAACGCTAACAGAATAGGCTCATAGTATGGCAAACAAGCGAAGTTCTGTCTACTGCACTAGCCCTGGGTATGTGTAGTCCTGCAAATTTCGAAGTGTCCACATAACATGCCCCACTATGGGCATTGGAAAAGGTGCCAACCATAATGGTCACAAGCAGTAGTGACAGTACATAGCCGGGTAGCTGTGCCGACATAACAACAGTAAGGAAGCAAGATACCCCAAACACAGGCAAACATGTGCATAGCAACATATCCCAGACCCAGCAACATCTCTGTTGCATACACTGGATGGTGTATGATGAAGTGTAATATCCAGAAGCAGAACCCATGCATTCGGATGTACTACACAATAGCCTCATTGTACATGTCAGTCACACCCATGTATACCCCAGCACCCAAACCTGCTAGCATCCGTGTGCAGCTATACAACCACACACAATGTGCATACCTGAACTGTGGTAAGATGTTTGTGTTAGGCAATGCCACGCTGGCAAATACGCACCCACATGTCAGCAACCCACCGCAGGTACAGATATGTAAATGGCTGCATGTGAATGTGTCAGCAGAATGTGTACATCCGGCATGTAGTATGTACCCGTCCAAACCATCTAGGTTTGCATACGACACGGTGCACATAAGTGTACACATGTGGACAAGTCGGTCGTTGGACCACCGCAGCGATTATCATTGCAGTGAAGTCGATCACATATAGCGGAACAGGTGCCTAACACACAGGACATCCTAACAGGGTGCTACAGGCAAAGAAGGGAAACTGGGACATCACATGTGGAGATTAGCGTGGCTGGACGGACAAATACACACGGTCAAGGTAAAGGATGGAACAACATGCATATGGCTGGATGGATGTTGTTCAAAATATATAGAAACACATATGAAGTTCCAGTTTACACTGAAATACTATATAATGTATTGAATTGTACCGTACAATATGGCAGCAGAACTAAGCCTGCATGTAATTGGTGAAGCTAAGCTGTACTGTGATGGAATTCTGAACCTGGCAGTAAGCAGGACAGCAGGCTCATGTCTGTCATCATTAATTATGTGCTGGGTTACAGAACAATAAATGTATGTACATGCATAACAGCACTCCTTCCCCAGAGGAGGATGGCCTTGTGAGCTCAATGGAAGATAGCAGTACAACTCCCTACCAGACAGACAAAGCAACGATCAAGAAATTAACTGTCCACTGTATCGTAACAGTCTAGGGTCCTTGAAACAGCTACAATCACAAAAGGATACTGTAATGTACAAGGTGCCTTGCAAGGCTGTGTTATTCCCATGAGAAAACAATTTAAGTTCCCATGATGTACACAGTCTGGGGTTGTTGTTCCGATAATAAAGTGGCAATACCTCCCAATCGTGACCTCTGGGTATGGTATGAAAGTGGTTGTTAACCTGCAACATTGGATGTATAGCATTGGTTTCTGGTGTCGGAAGACATGGTTCCTGTAGCACAACACAGTATGGGTAGTCAAGCACACATACACGATTGCTGAACACACAGCATCAGTGAAACCCAATGCTCACAAGGACACAGTCCGACAAGCTCTACACTTTACATATGCACAGTGGTGTCCAGTGTAGGACCCAAAATTGTGGAAAGAACCAAATTATGTCTTATTTCAATGCGTACCTGAAATCAGTGTCGCCACAGGTACACATATGCACCGCAAGAGTGTTTAATGTTGCTGATAGCTATGCATGTAATGCAGCACAGATGCACAGCAATACCCAGGGTACCGGGTCCATAGAACTGCGATCAACATCACAGTCCCGCACACATGACGGATGTGTAATGGGTACTGTCAATTGTTGCAGTCAAGGGATTCTGGGTATGTAGACTCTGTGCTCGGTGTTGTTTCGCAGGCAATCCTTTCTCCCGCCCGTGGGAGGGATGTGCGTATCACCTGCCTTACTCTCCGCTAATAATGCAAACCATACTCCGGAGAATGCTAAATGTAGGTGTGTAATGTGTACAGCCCTATACTACTGTCCAGTAGGCAATTGTCATGGATGGACACCCGTATGGCCAGAATGGCACCCACAACTGCAAACCCGGTAAATGACATAGCAGCGGAAGGCATAACACAGGAAATACACATAGGGACTACAGTTGACATTCCACATACAAAGCAGGACCGTCGTGCAACACCGGCGTACACAGCACTCAATCTGCCAGCAACAGACTGAGGAGCACCGCTACCGCAGCGTAACAGATGTGCGACCTGTGGAACACATACTAATGGCACACACACAACGTCAAGTAGGATATGTAAACTATGGCTTTCCCACCTATGAAGACAACATGGTTAAATGAATGCATAGGTAAGCAACATGTTCTGGTGGTGTTATAGTGGAAATACAGTGACGGATATGTCCCATTGGGACGCCTGCGGTTTAAATGGAGCATTTGCTAACCAGCATCTTTGGATGTATGTAATTTGTCCACAGTAGTAAATCACCTGGTTATGTAGCACCATGTGGAATGGGTAGTCCAACAGACATCCGCGATTTCTGAACACACAGTATCAGTGAAACCCACTGCTCACAAGGACACAGTCCGACAAGCTCTACACTTTACATATGCACAGTGGTGTCCAATGTAGGACCCAAAAATTTGTCTAAAGACAGGAATGCCGCCTTCTTTCAACACTTAAGTGAACTCATTGTCGTCACAGGTACACATATGCACCGCAAGCGTGTTTAATGTTGCTGATAGCTGTCCATGTAATGCAGCACAGATGCACAGAAATACCCAGGGTACCGGGTCCATAGAACTGCATCCACATCACACTTCCGCACACATGATGGATGTGTAATGGGTACTGTCAATTGTTGCGGTCAAGGGATTCTGGGTATGTAGACTCTGTGCTCGGTGTTGTTTCGCAGGCAATCCTTCCTCCCGCCCTGTGGGAGGGATGTGCGTAGCACCTGCCTTACTCTCCGCTAATAATGCAAACCATACTCCGGAGAATGCTAAATGTAGGTGTGGAATGTGTACAGCCCTATACTAGTGTCCAGTAGGCAATTGTCATGGATGGACACCCGTATGGCCAGGATGGCACCCACAACTGCAAACCCCGGTAAATGACATAGCCGCGGTAAGGCATGACACAGGAAATACACATAGGGACCACAGTTGACATTCCACATACAAAGCCGGACTGTCGTGCCAACACCGGCGTACACAGCACTCAGTCTGCCAGCAACAGACTGAGGAGCACCCGCCACCGTACAGCGGAACAGATGTGCGACCTGTGGAACACATACTAATGGCACACACAACGACACGAAGGATGTGTAAACTATGGCATTCCCACCTACGAAGACAACATGGTTAAATGAATGCATAGGTAAGCAACATGTTCCGGTGGTGTTATATTGGAAATATAGTGACGGATATGTCCCATTGGGATGTCTGAGGTTTATATGAAGCAGTTGGTAACCAGCATCTTTGGATGTATGTCATTTGTTCACAGTACTAACTCAGCTGGTTATGTAGCACCATGTGGAATGGGTAGTCAAACAGACATCCGCGATTGGGAACATACACCAGCAGTGAAAAGCACTGGGCAGGTGGACACAGTCCAGCAACATCTAACTTGACATATGCACATCGGTGTCCATTGTAGGACCCAAAAATTCTGTTCAGAGAATGCCTGCTAGCTTCCTGCATTACTCATGTGACCTAATTGTCGTCACCACGTCACAGGTACACATAGGCACGCAAGCGTGTTCAATGTTGATGATAGCTGTCCATGAACTGCAGCACACATGCACAGAAATACCCAGGGTATCGGGTCCATTCAGCTGCGTCCACATCACACTGCAGCACACATGAAGGATGTGTAATGGGTACTGTCCACTGTTGCAGTCAAGGGAGTCTGGGTATGTAGAATCTGGCCTCGGTGTTGTTTCGCAGGCAATCCTTTGTCCCACCCCGTGGGAGGGACGTGCGTAGCACATGCGTCACTCTCCACTAATAATGCACACCATACTCCGGGGAATGCAAAATGCAGGTGTGAAATGTGTACAGCCCTATACCAGTGTATAGTAGGCAATTCACATGGATTTACAAGCGTATGACTAAGATGGCACACATAAATGCAAACCCGGTGGAATTACACTGCCGTAGTAAGGCATTACACAAGTCATACACATAGGGACTACAGTTGACATTCCCCATACAAGAAACACAGACAACCAGCCGATGAAGTCCAAAGCAAAGACGAGGTACTGTAGGGACCGTCAGTGACCAACCAGAGCACACCAAGAATTAAAGGCAGTCACCATAGTCTATTGAGCTCACTTCGTCTGCTTCATAAGCAGACTTATTCAGACTACATACAATGCAGTCCAACCTACTACATTTACAAGCATTAATTGGTTGGTACATTAGATGTGCTAGGTACTAATTACATGCCTTAAAGGCAGACAAGCGAACAAACCTTACTTGGGTTACACATCCCACACAGTGAGGACATCAGACATTGCTTGAAAGGTACAGTCTTCATCGGAAAATGGAAATATATGTACATATATGAAACATGAACCAACATAAAATGTTTTCCAAATGTCTGACTGTGTAAGCTACATATATATGTCCTACGGATTGTGCCAATATATTAACAGAACTGCAGACACCTAGTAATATGAATGAACCATAATATATACACATAAACCGTATGATTATGACTACTGTAAAATAGACCAACGAAATGTAAAGATTCACAATGTGCTAATGTAACATTCATTTAGAAGGTTACTTAAATAAATCAATCCAGACATCCATGTGTAAATACTAACAGAAGGCCAGCGAGGTGCTTGCCCTCACATGTACTGGGATGTCGCTCCACAGCATAGTGAGTGTCTGGGTGATGAATCCGTCCCAACAACACGCTCGATTAATGACAGTGTCAAGGTGTACGCCAGCTGCCCTTGTGGTTCTGAGGGATCTACCTTATTTACGTGAAGCATAGTCATCAGATCTGGTTTGACCTAGCCGCATGCCAGGCACGGGTCACCTCTGGGCAAGTGGTATGCAACTGTATACAGCTGGAATTCTTTCAGTCGGTCAGTATAACACATATACCCAGACCCTGCATCCGCTTGTCAAGAACTGTTGGTGCCTTTCCAGCTGCTGCAGGTGTTGGGTCAGATACATTCTGAACGGGCATTGTACCCAATCATAGGTCTATTGAGTGATGAGTACAAGGGGACAATGACCTCCCCTGATCTAGATGTGAATCCCTTCATGATGATGTGGGCAATGTGGAAGGTCTACCTAACTATGTTAGCAACATGTGTGTCTAACAAACGGTTAACAACAACACGTGTCCCCAGATCACTGGTAACCCCCTCCGTGCTCAGTGGACTGCCACCTATATGGTAGCTCGGGGTAACCTTGTTCATCCCGAAGGGTATGCCTATGCATTTCCTGGCATTTAGCTGTAGGACATGTCTCTGGTACCACTTATCCACATCTGTGAGGCACTCCTGAAGGATATCTGTGTCAGATGTGTGTCTGACTTTGGCATCCGGTTTGCAGTCGTATGCAAACATTGTCACCCATAACCCGCCTGTGTATGCGTGTACATTGGAAACGTAGATGCTGGAAATAGTGGACCCAGGACTGAGCCCCATGGGACACCACCTGTGACTGGCTGTGAGTATGACATGGCGCCAGCAACTATGGCCATGTGTGTTCTGTGACTTAGCCCGCTTGCAACCCATATGGCGATGTATGGATTTACATTCAAGATGACGGGTTTATCAAGTATACCCGAGGGGTATTGTGTCAAGGCCTCTGCCGGGTTGAGGTAGGCTGTATGGACTGCTTAACCTCAGCAATGGCCTTGGTGACTGATTCTACAAAGTGAAACACGTGTAAAGGGCATGATCTGACTATGACCAAGCTAAACTGGGTTGTATCCAAAGTATGCGGTCCCCTATGTCTTTATCTATGTGTCCCATTATGATCCATCTCCATGGCTTTGCAGATAAGGCTTGTCAAACTAATGGTATGGTAATAACCAGGGTCAGTGGAGGCACCATCTATGTGGAGTGTGACTACAGTCGCCCTGTGCTACTACTCAGGCACGATCCTGAGGTGAGGCTAGGATTACACAGCTGTCCTAAGTGTGGGTTAAATTCCCCATAGAGTTCCTGGAGTGCACAGCTGGGACACCATGTGGACCCATGGATGCTGTGTTGACTGCCTTGGGGCTGGATGTGGGTAATGCTGGACATACCCACGGCAGACGCCCACGCTCCGAGTCCGATGCCCAAGGGACCACACACATAGCCGGCCTTAGGCATAGGCCAAGTAGGTAGCCGCCTAGGTGTTGCTCTACCGGGCACCTTTCCAGACTCTATTTGGTGTAGGTAGACCAGGAGGGGGTAGCGGGTGACGATCGGTGGCAACTTCTGCCCAGGTCACCACTTACCCTAAGGCCACTCTTCCCGTGGGTAATACAGCAGTACCTACACCCAGACGCTGGTCATCGCTAGGGTCATTGCTAGTATGGCACATCATCTACGTAAGGAAGGAAACCATATATCCCCAGACATAATGGCACAGCATAATGCCTGTTCGCCGGCCAAAGGCAGACATACGCCACCCGCCGGTGCGGACGCATTCGCGCGAGATGTCCGCTAACAATGCCGACAATGTGTCGCCACATGAAACAAACTCCACAGAGACATTCAATAATAGACAACGACGGACAACCCGATGTCCTAGTGTCTGAGCTGTTCAACCTGTTACGCCATGTTAAATGTGTGTAGCACAGCGGAACCGGCCAAACAAAGCAACGGACATGTCTGTGGCTCAGTGAAAGTCGCCACGCAATGTTAAACCCTTGTAATATTGCGACACAGGCCATACATGGAGGGTTAGTAATGGAAGTAGGTTAGTTCGATCAGACCATGTGCAATTAGTATAACGAGATCTACAACGGATACACCGCCAATCGGCGACACGTCAAGACTAATTGGGGCCGCGACATGGCACCATGGCCACCGACAAAACGCGCCCATGTGACTCATCTAACATTAAGTACAGGGTCAGGGCGGTCCGTACAGTGGGCGCCAAGACCAAAACCCAAAGCACCACAGCAACACCCTGACAATCAAGGCCTGTATGCATATGGGATATAAGCAGCTGTCATCTGAACAGCCCTGTGGTGACGACATATGCATCCTGGGCCATGAGCGAGGGGGAATTAGGAATGTTCAACATGCAGTACCGCACCTTTCCCAGCAGGAGAATGGATGCCTGTGACGCGCGTGTGTGCGGGGGGGGTGATATGTAAATGTACATAGGTACCAAGGGTATGCATATTAATGACAATGAACAGCTAACGTGCACTGGTCACAGTAAGAGTCAAACGTGACTGCAGTCACGTTGGAATTATGACTATAGAACATATAGATGTGCACGTGTACGTAAAGCCGCCATGCTGCAAAGACTGTTACATATATAAAGCTGTAAGTGCTTTTCCCCGGCCAACCCATAGCAAGTTTCCCAAAAAAAACCAAAACACGTAACCCCAAAAGACACGAAAAAAAAAAAGGAAAGCGGGGAAAAGGACATGGAAAAGGGGGCGGGGGTCCTAACCAAATTCATGTCCCTTAAGTTTTAAATTATAAATTTTAAAAATTTGTTAAATGTACTTTTTATTCCATCGTTTTCAATTACTATTAACACATAATCTAATGATCAACAATACACTAAGGGGCCCTTACCAAATTTAATATTTAAAGGTGGGCCCTTTTTCCCCTGAAAAAAAAACCCCGGGGCCCCAAAAAACCGGAAAATTTTCCCAAAAGGGACAAAAATTTCCCGGAAAAAAAGGGTTCCCACAAAACGCAAAAAACAAACCGGGGGGTAAAACCCCAAAAACCAAAACAAACCCCCCGGTAAAATTTTTTTTTTTTTTTTTTTTTTTATTTTTTTTCTTTTTTTTTTTTTTTTTTTTTTTTTTTTTTTTTTTTTTTCTGTTTTTTTGTTTTTTTATTTTCATTTTTTTTTTTTTTTTTTTTCTTATTTTTTTCTTATTTTTTTTTTTTTTTTTTTTTTTTTTTTTTTTTTTTTAATTTTTTTTTTTTTTTTTTTTTTTTTTTTTTTTTTTTTTTTTTTTTTTTTTTTTTTTTTTTTTTTTTTTTTTTTTTTTTTGTTTTTTTTTTTTTTTAAAAAAAAAAAAAAAAAAACAAAAAAAAAAAAAAAAAAAAAATAAGAAAAAAAAAAAAAAAAAGAAAAAAAAAGACAAAAAAGAAAAAAAAAAAAAAAAAAAAAAAAAAAAAAAAAAAAAAAAAATAAAAAAAAAAAAAAAAAAAAAAAAAAAAAAAAAAAAAAAAAAAAAAAAAAAAAAAAAAAAAAAAAAAAAAAAAAAAAAAAAAAAAAAAAAAAAAAAAAAAAAAAAAAAAAAAAAAAAAAAAAAAAAAAAAAAAAAAAAAAAAAAAAAAAAAAAAAAAAAAAAAAAAAAAAAAAAAAAATAAAACGGACCCCCGGAATGGGGCGAAAAAATCCGGGAAAAAAATCCCCCAAAATATGCCATCGGTGCCATTCGGACCCAAAATTACTCCTTAATGATTAGCAAATAGTTAACCGGGGGTGACACCCTACTACCACATAATATATGCACCACATTCTTCAAGGGGTGATACATATAAATGCGGAAATATAAATGGATCCCCATGTGATATAACCTTTTTCCCAATTTTTTCCATGAAGGGTGCAAGGGGTATGTCAGGGTTCAGACTGGGACGGGGGTACAAATAGGGGGCGGTTTTTGGGAATATTTCCCCCGCCTCCGGGAGGTATGGACGCTTTGAAATAAATCCGCATCCACGGGGGGAAATGAGTGTTGGAAGCCCGATCTTTCCGTGGAGCCCCATGGATGGAAAAACGCGGCCAAAGGGCCCCATAGCTGAAAGGGGGAACCAAGTTTGCAAGGCATAACCCAGGGAATACAGATAATGCGTACAGTACACACTCCCCATTCAAAGAAACACCACAAGCAGATACCGCTGCAGTGCCACAACACCCATGTGCCAGCACATCTATGGGGATCAAGCACGCCTCCATACAGTGGAACAGATTAAGGGCTACCTGTGTAAAGATACCAATGGTACAATCTCCATCAGCCTGCTGGGAATGACATAGGATGGTCAAACTATGGCTGATTAATTCAAAGAAAGACATCCTTCCAGTGAATTTAATAGGAATTGATGTCAATACACCATGGCAGAAGTTTCCACCCAATGAACAGGGAAGACTCTGCTGGCACCCTAAGGCCACAAACCATGCCACATCATAGGTAGATGGAACAGTCAACATAAACATTTAATCCCACCCGACAGGTCGTGATATGGTAGTATCCAAAGGTACTTCATAACATGTATGCGCTACTTATCACCCGCTACCCCGGCGGAGATTCTACGTACATACGCATGGAAGTATTACCAGGCTTTAAAATGTCCACCCTTACACTTCCATTTACCGTCACTTTCTATGCGCGTAGCAATGGAGATGTACAGCACAGTATAGAAAGTAGAGACGATACTGCTAATCTAAACATTGGCACACATGTCCAACATCACAGAAAGCATACTATGAACACATCGTGATACATGATATTGTACTATGAAACGACAAACAAACCGGAAACCTTGCAGCAAGAATAGTCCTCGTGAAGTTCGACACAACACAACAAAGTTCTCGCACATTTGGAATAACAGTTCATTAAGCTATGCAACGCTTTACGCTTGTTTCCACAACGTGTGCCGGGAAATATGCTATGTTTTATGAATGTTCACAAAACAACAGCAATGTGAGTCTTAACATGATTTTAAATATCACACTGTTGATTGCAGAACACTTTTGAATAATTTGCTTATCCAGTTGTATGG
This sequence comes from Protopterus annectens, assembly GCF_019279795.1. Lineage (NCBI taxonomy): Eukaryota > Metazoa > Chordata > Ceratodontiformes > Protopteridae > Protopterus > Protopterus annectens. Next base: position 969,168,779 of record NC_056748.1, on the reverse strand, counting down.
TCGAAGCAAATCTGCAAAACACACACACACATTAACGGAAGGGACGGAGGAGGATGAACTCTACGCTATTTACATGAACTCAGCATGCCAGTATGAACCATTTACACAACGGTTTTACTGTGGCCATCGAAGCTAATACCGACGCGGAGCTGTCAGAGGCATACATGGTAGGCTTGCTGACGCCACCCAAGACAATATTTATCGAAATAGCCGCGCCATGTGCTAGCGGAGCCGCCTTAAAAGCATAATCAGTCACAGAGGCAGCTGGAAACACACACACAATAACAATAATACACGGAAGTGGACGGGGACTAACCTACGAATTTATCTACATGAACACATCTACCGTATAGGAAGCATTTACAGAATGCTTACACCAGTTTGCTAAAATAGAGCGCTGTCGCCAGGCATAATTTTGTAGCGCGCTGACATCACCCGATAAGACAATAGTTGGCATTAGCCCAAAGGCGTATGTGCTATGGAGCCGCCTAAAGCATAATTCAGTCGTAGAGGCAGCTGGAAACATACACACACACACACACACACACACGGAAGGGACGTGGACGAACTCTGAACTATCGACCGCTACGAACACACCACTGTATGAGCATTTTACAGAACGTCAGCCACCGGAGTTTGCTAAACAGAGCCGCTTGTCACAGGTATTACTTTGTGGCTGCTGGCGTCAATGTCAAGAAGGTACAATAGTTGGCACTAGCTAAGGTATGTGTTATGGCGCATCTAAAAGCATAAATCAGTCGCAGAGGCAGCTGGAAGTACACACACACACACACACGGAAGGGACGGAGATGAACCTACGCCTATTTACATGAACTCAGTACAGTATGAATCATTTACACAACGCTACCGAAGTTAACTGACGGAGCGCTGTCAGAGGCATACATGTAGGCTGCTGACGCCACCCGCAAGACAATATTTGGAAATAGCCAAGGCATGTGTTGGAGCCGCCTAAAAGCATATTCAGTCACAGAGGCAGCTGGAAACACACACACACACACACACACGGAAGGGACGGGGGACGAACCTACGACTATCTACATGAACACACTACTGTATGAAGCATTTACAGAATGCGCTACCGAAGTTTGCTAAACAGAGCGCTGTCACAGGCATACTTGTAGGCTGCTGACATCACCCGCAAGACAATAGTTGGCAATAGCCAAGGCATGTGGCGGAGCCGCCTAAAAGCATAATCAGTCGCAGAGGCAGCTGGAAACACACACACACACACACACGGAAGGGACGGGGACGAACCTACGACTCATCTACATGAACACACTACTGTATGAAGCATTTACAGAACGCGCTACCGAAGTTTGCTAAACAGAGCGCTGTCACAGGCATACTTGTAGGCTGCTGACATCACCCGCGAAGACAATAGTTGGCAATAGCCAAGGCATGTGTTGCGGAGCCGCCTAAAAGCATAATCAGACGTAGAGGCAGCTGGAAACACACACACACACACACACGGAAGGGACGGGGATCGAACCTACGACTATCTACATGAACACACTACTGTATGAAGCATTTTCAGAACGCTGCTACCGAAGTTTGCTAAACAGAGCGCTGTCACAGGCATACTTGTAGGCTGCTGACATCACCATAAGACAATAGTTGGCAATAGCCAAGGCATGTGCTGCGGAGCGTCTAAAAGCACAATCAGTCGCAGAGGCAGCTGGAAACACACGCACACAGAGACACACACACACGGAAGGGACGGGGACGAACCTACGACTATCTACATGAACACACTACTGTATGAAGCATTTACAGAACGCTGCTACCGAAGTTTGCTAAACAGAGCTGTCACAGGCATACTTGTAGGCTGCTGACGCCAGCCGAAGACAATAGTTGGTAATAGCCAAGGCATGTGTTGCGGAGCCGCCTAAAAGCATAATCAGTCGCAGACGAGCTGGAAACACACACACACAGAGACACACACACACGGAAGGACGGGAACGAACCTACGACTATCTACATGAACACACTACTGTATGAAACATTTACAGAACGCTACCGAAGTTTGCTGAACAGAGCGCTGTCACAGGCATACTTGTAGGCTGCTGACGCCACCCGCAAGACAATAGTTGGCAATAGCCAAGGCATGTGTTGCGGAGCCGCCTAAAAGCATAATCAGTCGCAGAGGCAGCTGGAAACACACACACACACACAGACACACACACGGAAGGGACGGGGACGAACCCACGCTATCTACATGAACACACTACAGTATGAAGCATTTACAGAACGCTACCGAAGTTTACTGAGCAGAGCTGTCAGGAGGCATACCCTACGCGGAGTGGTATCATTTGCAGAGGCAATGCGCCCGATCGGTGTTCGACAGAGTGCGCAGTCACGCAGTCTGTTACCATCCCAGTCGCCGACACTAACACGCTAGTGCTGCAGTCGAATAACAAGTAACTACTGATCAGTACATCACTGCATACCGGGCATGCTCAGACACTTAGACTCGGCACAGGGCAGACATGCATACACATGTTGCACGGCATGGGTGGCGAATGTCGACCGTCGTGTGTGTCCAGCCACACAACAGAAACCTGGCCATGCCACAGACGTGGCCGCTATGGGGATACAGGCATGCACCCGGGGTATAACTGCAGACGGCCGCGGTGTGCACTGTGCTGTGTGTCTATCTACACAGCTGCCTACTGGGCATGCTCAGACACTTAGAGTCGGCACAGATCAGACATGCATACACATGGTGCGACGGCATGGGTGGCGGAATGCGGACCATCCTGTGTGTCCGGCCACACAACAGTAACCCGGTCATGCCACAGACGTTGTTGCTGCGGGGAATATTTAGGTGCAATTAACCATGTGTAGGACTGGCCTACAGTTTGTTGCATGCTACAGACAACCCTCCCAAACACAAGATACCTTCACAGATGTCCTGAGGACACTGGTGAGTGGGCATGCTCTCACAACAGCACCGTATTGGGTGACATGAACCACCCATACATAGCCTGGGAACATTACCCATGGCACAACACAGTGCGCGAGCAGTAACAGGTGTTCACACACCTGGCCACTGTTAAACAGCCATGCACCATACATACCAGGGGATGTCTGACAGTTCTGCCCATCACGCATGGTGAGGATATGCCCCACACAGGATGTACAGCCCTCAATGGTGATGCAAGACCGTATAGTGGATCCACTGGTCATCCACTCACTGTAACCAACACCAGCATGGGGACCTCAGTGATGACCTCTCCACAGAAAAACACACACATCATGACCGGTGTGGTACCCTACAAGTCCTCCATGCCAATGTTGAACAGAGGCCAGACCGCAAACGCCTAACGAATGCCTTCCCCGACCACTCCACATGCATGTCTGCAACAGGCAAACATGATGACATCAGGACCTTGTCCACCACAGGTAGGCACATGGTGTGGTGGACCGCAGCCACTGACTACCTGTACATCAACAGTTGGAGCTACTACATGGCAGGGCTATGACAGTACCAGGGAAACCATCACCCATTCATACCGGCGTCACCATACGGCCCCACATACCATCATCCAGGTGCGGCCGTGGGAGTGGTACTGCAGAGGGCACATGAGACAACCACAGGACCTTCCCTAACTGTGGTAAGGACATGGTTGGGGCACACAGACTTGCCAGGAAATGGTCCAGAATGGTACAACAGTCACTGCACCCACAGACATTGTCTGCATACCACAGGACATGTTCCATGCATACATCCCCCTCCCCAACAGGGAATATATCCATCCCACCAGAGTGTATCCTCCCAAACATGTCATATGGCCTGGAGTGATCCCATATCTCTATGGCGTTGACACGCCAGCAATGGGCACCAATGGTTTCCCTGGCTGTGTGCTACCCATCCTCTTTGAGGCCCTCGGCCCACACATGCGCCACTGTGTCATGTTAGCCTTACTATGGGCTATGTCCCCAATGGATGCCATATGGCATCTGTGGTCCCACTATGCCAGGGTAGTGCTCCTATGGACTGTCAACAGCCACACCCTATACGCTTGACAAGTGTTGTCTGCAAAGCTGTGTGGAGGTCCATACAGGTGGTCATGGTTACAGATAGCGGTGTACAGCCAATACCGGAACATACCCGCAACTACATAGTCAAGGGCGGATCCTGCCTCCCGAACCTGCTCGTCCAGTCTGGAGTGTTCACCAAGGCCATTGATGGGGATACGTGGGTTTGCACACAGTACCATGACCTGGTGGGAGCATTCAGAGCACACTACACATGGGACCCATGGAAAGGCTCGCCAGCATACATGTGGGGACATATGTCACCCGATGCTTCTCACACAGGTTGGAGGTCACACCACACAGGGTTGGTGCTCAAGGTGCCTTGTCACACTCATATCTGGACCCAGTGGAGGCCCACAGGGCTCACTCCTGTGCCCCCTGCCATATGGCATCCGACCTTCCAATGTGCATGCAATCATAGGGGGATTGTAGCAGACAAGGTATGCAGATGACTACGCACCGGCCAACATACCCAACACCCCATGTTACACCAACATCCACCTAGGGCGCCATAGACATGGATGACTGGTGCCAGAGCCATGGCCTGCTACCAAATGCCAGAGAAGGTGCAGCCCTACCCAGTGTGAAGAACATGTTCGTCCCAATGTCACATGTAGGTGGTACGCCATTAAAGATGGTGGACATGTTCAGGGAAATGGCTACCACACCTGTCGGCAACCTCTGTCAACACACACAATGGCAATGTGGGTGTGAAGACATTCCATTGTGGCCTCCTGGTCTGGATGGAATGGCAACCACATCAGGGGTGTTCATTGTACCCTGTACACATCACACACCAGTGCAATGACTGGGCAGAATGGCAGATGTAGCCTGTAGCCAAACTGACGCCTGCAGCACTCGGGAGGACCGCAAACGCTCCACAAGACAGGGATGACGGTGCTAGGACATGTGTCACAAGGTGCACGGCCAAGGGGACACCGGCTGTGGATCTTCACAGCACAGCTGCTCCGTGGTGATCTGTGCCTGACATACACGGCCATGTCTGACCTGGGTGACATGGGCACATTCCACCTCCCAGGCCCCATGCAAACACGGGCACAGAAGCAACTGTCAGACACCTCAACTCAAAGATGAGTGGGACGTGCTGGGGGAACAGGGTAACGGCCAGACACACCCTACAACACGGGGAGGAGTGCCAGGCCATGTGAAGGAAAGGCCCTGACTGCCTTTGTCCAGGACTGCTAATGACGTGTGGATGTGTGACGATAGTTATGCGCCAGTCAACCTCTGTGTGTCACTGCTAGACCAGGGACTGGGGACTGATGGATATGGCATCCCCATCCTGAGGGGTGTTAGATGCCACACACAGTCATGCTAGGTCCACACATGTCGTGAGGGCACATATCCTGTTACGCTCATGTGTGCCTATGTACCTATGTAGGGGTCCATGCCGGATGTGGGTAACTGTGCTATGCTGATTTTGCCAGACATGCCTGTGGGTACCCCACGACTACACGTGGGGAACTAATTACAGTGCTCCCAGTAGGCACGTGCAAGTACACCATCAGTATCATACGGGTTAACTGCACCGACATGGTGCTACACATGTAACCACCACACATACTGTGTACACATATCGATGAATGCTGCACCTGTCCTGCATGGTATGTCTGCTGCATGATGTCCGTGCACAACACACATCACATACACACCTGTCACCAGCCATACACACACACCACAACATACACAGCACGTACTATGCATACACAGGTATCACATACACCTCTCACTATCGTGTCCACCCTGTGCATCATAATATGTTAGCTTAACTGTGCATTGATGGTGTGGCTCACAGTTATGCGGCAGAGACTTAATCATATGCACAGGGTGATATGTGTGCCACAGGCATGGGCTGTACCAATGGATGACATCATGTGTGTGTGTAAGGGCCAGTGCATTGAGTGGGCATGACTATGTAGATTGCATGTGGGTGTGGTGGAGCCCTACAGTTGTGTCTGCTGTGTGTGGGTGTGTGTGTACACAGTTCAGTCATCTGTGATGCCTACACGGGTATGCTTGGCAGCCCCTGACTGTACAGTGCAGGTGTTACGGCTCACTGTGTCTGCCGGGCGGAGTGACCACGCCTGCCTGGGGTCGCACGGCACGACCAGGTGGAGGTACAGACTGTCCACTCTCCGATGTCACATGTCTGCTGGAAACGTGGCCACGACGGGGCCGTCCAGGGCCACGACCACGTGGGCTGCTCTGTCCTGGTGTGGATGGTGTAGTAGCAGCTGCAGTGCTACTGCTACCATCACTGTCTGTGTGGGCATCGGAGGTGGCACGCACACGCTGACCTGCAGCAGGTGGTGTTGCTGGCACACGCCCACGCGTCTGCCTATGCCTCACCCCTACCTGGTGTTCCTGCACGGACTGCGCGCTCAAGGATGGCCAAGCCTCGGTCGATGAGACCAGCCATATCGCCAATCTCCTATCCAGAACATCGGCAAGATGCTGTTGTGCATTTGCCAATGCCTGGATGCTGTCATTTAGGGTACGGATTGCGGACCTCTGCAGCCTCTGCCCGTCCTGGTTCTGCCGTTCGCACGTGCCTGCGCCGCCATTACAGTCTGGAACATGCGTCTGGTTATACCAGCTGCTGCACCCTGTACGGCAGGTGTATGTCTAGCGGTGCTCCCCCTACGGGCAGCACCTGCCACATGCCTGCGTGGCACTGCACCAGTCCTTACACTGGCAACATCGTGTGTACCCACACCTTCTGCAGCCACCACACATTCCTGCTCGGGGACAACAGACGCTGACTGACCGTCATCTATGGGCAACGGTGTTGGGGTATGTGTCGGCATCTGAACCGTGTGCAGGGATGAAAGGGACGTATGTGTGATGTTCTCCAGTGGCACAGACTCTGCCTGTGACGACCCTGCCTGTGCCTCATGCACATGCTCATCACCACTAGTATCTGTGGGGACACTAGCATCAGATTGACCGCAGGAGGGGAACGCACCTACAGCACCTGTCAATACAAAGACATACCATCGGTTACAATACAGACACACACACACACACACACACACACACACACACACACACACACACACACACACACACACACACACACACACACACACACACACACACACACACACACACACACAGCATGCATGTGATAATGCAGGTGGCATGCAGCATTCACACAACACAGACCAGTGAATGCAGACCAGACATTCATAGTGGCAGTATGTACACTGCCCTGGTGGGGACAGTACAACAGGCAGGTGTCATTTAGTAGGCATGCAGTACACACATTCATGGTAGTTTGCATGCATCAGCGTGATACACCGTGTGGCGGGCACGTTCAGAGTACACATGGCTGCCAACACTATGTAATGTACACCGCAAACATGTGCGGTATCATGTGGACATGTGAAGATGGTGTCCCACCGCATGCACCACATCACGATGGCTGTCATGGTGCAGTGTTATGTGTACAGTGTACAGATACAATGTATGTGTAACAGTGATGTCTGTGCAGGTACGTTTGCTGTGAGCTGTGTGCATAGCTGTACGGTGTGTGGTGCGGGCTCTGTGCCACTGCACAGCAGCAGGACACAGCTATGTGTCTGTGCGATGCGTGACCTGGACGCATTACATTGCCATGTCTGTAAGTCAGTTCAGCTGCTCAGCAGCACATATATGGTGGACATTGGAGGCACCTGTAGTAGCTGTGGAGAGGAATTTCATGTCACTGGTGTACTACATCAGATGTCCAGGGGTCCACTACATTGATGAACCCACTATGTGTGTACAGGGTGCAATGGTGAGTACCCACTGTGGATGTGCTGTGTGGCAACATGCCTGTAGGTATCAACCATGGCCTTGTCTGTCTGACTCATTGACAATTGTGTGTGGTAGACATTGTGCACATGGCCCTGTGGTGGCCCATGTGACATACACCCATACTAGTGTGACGTGTCACATTCTCTACGGATATGCTGACAGTGTGTATGTCTGCTATGTTGTGCATAGGTCATATCATGGTGTGGCAATGCTGCAGCCAGACATCCACGTGCATGGGACATGGCATGCGCCATGTCACAACGTGCACCGATGCAGGGCATGGGTCACATTGGTAACACCTGTGCTCTGGCCAGATCACAGCTCACTCTGTGGTACTGTGTCCATACTGCACTGGCATACCAATGCATACTACACATGCAGCCATTGTGTAACACCTACACCATTGTATGCATAGCTGAATGCACGTAACACACCAATTGGTTGTGTGGTGTCATACCACTCTACGGTAACGGGTGTATCTACTGTACATGGGTGGTGTGTATGTCGGGTGGTGCGAGCTGTATACCGTGACGGGGGCACACACAGGTGAGCATGTCATGCCTAGACACATGGGGAATATCAATACAGCAGAACATGCAATTGACTGGCAACAGACTTACCTGCAACAGAACCTTGTCCTTGCGACACACCAGACGTACCTGTAAAGGCATTACACAAAGGTATACACATTAGCCATTACTATCTCCACGGTCAGCACTGTGCATGACACATCATGCATGTGTGTGGTTGCATGTGCTATGCACATGTCTGCTAACACAACATAGCATACAATGGTTTGCATCTTGTGTGGCCATATACCTGGCATGTATTGCTATATCATGTGTTGTACTATGACACCCACACCCACGTCGCCTATCATACAAACATGCAACACTGACTTACCATGCGGCTCCAGGCTCATAGCTCGGGAGACACCCACCTCCACGATGGACGCAAGTGGTTCTGCGTGTTGTTCCGCGGGTGGCCCCAGACTGGCCAGGAGCTCCTCCGTAGCTGTGAGTGGGGGCTGTGTTGGTGGCTCACCACCTGTCCCACGCTGTTGCCTGGCGATTGCAGCAGCACGCTGTCTTGCATGCCGGATCAGGTCTGTGCAGTGCCTGCGGATTTGTTGGTAGCTGCAGTTGGTTCCGCCCACGCTGTTCACCCTCCTGCACAACTCCTCCCACATCTCCTGCCGTTCTTGTGCCTGCTGTGGCACATGGCTAAACAGGGCGTTGTAGTTACTCTGGAGGTATGGTATGATGACCTCCTCCTCCTGTCGGCTAAATGGTGGAAGCCGAGAACGTGGCATTATCTGGAAGACATGATGATGGTGGCAGGTCACATTCACACTGCTGTGCTGGCATACTGTTGGAAATATATTGCTATGACATGTACAACATCTGCACAGTGATCTGTGAAGGGCATCGTGGCGGTGACACAGCCGATGTTGTGGCTTCACACCATTGAGCACTGGGTGTCACATCATATCTGTGTGCCACCCCATCACACTGTGCACGCACCATGTAGATGTTAGCCTGCCATGGACATGTGTACCTGGCTGCACCTATGTCCATATCAGTTGGCATATGTCCCCATGTGACGTCTGTGCTACTGTTCACCTGTACGCTGTGTATATGTCAGTACACATCACGCCTGTGTCCATTGTGCACGTCCGCAGCGGCACTGTACACATACACATGGACACCTGCACATGCATGTGTTGTGCCATGTACTTCCACACAGCACTGTACCGGTGCTGGACAACTTGCCCCAGCTCACCTGTGTTACGTATGTGATAGACATGGAGCAATGTGTAACCATGACACATTAGCAGGAAAGGCCATGCATAGCATGTACACGCACACATTGTGCAGAGCATCACACAGCACCTGTAACATGACAGGGTGCATCGCCACCACATTACTACTGTGTATGGTTGATAGTGAGAGTGCCTTTTGTCCATTGCACCATGTGGGACTGTGATAGCTCATGCAGCCTTGCTGGTCATCTCTGCATGATATGGCAGGGTATGCCACATACATGGCAATGGGTGTGACCCACCCAGGGGCTGACGGTATTGGCAGGGTGGCTGTCCATTGCTTTTGTCATAGCTGTGTGAATATGGACATTCAACATGTTTATCACCATGGTGTGGACACTGTCCTCCAGCGAGGTATGCTGTACGCTGCTGCTTGTTGAGGGTGTGTGTGGTGCATGCAGGTATCACACATCCATGCATACACTGTAGCCCTGGCAGGTGCTATGTGCTGGGATGTTGATCGACACAGTGCTGTATGTGTACACACACCGCTATCCCATGCACATGGATATCTGCCTGAACTGATGTGGGTAACACATATGTGTACATACATTGCCCGCTGCCACCCACATGTCTGCTGCTGCACTACACACCGCCATCCCTCCCTGTGTGAATGTGGTGTTGGCCTCAGCAGAGGTATCCATGTATGGGGACATGGATGTTCACATAGCAGGCCCACTGATGGTATCGTCGATCTGACCATACACATATGATGCACCCTCACACATACAACCCATTCATATTGTTGTTCACAATGGTGATACGGCTATATTGCTATGCCGGAGCCATTCACAGACATACATACACAGAGGCATGCACGCCCATCTGTGTCATTGGCCGGACTATTGGTGTGGTTTGGCACCTAACGTGTTTGACTGCAGGTGGCGCAGACCTACTGTGCACATGTCTACATGGTAGGCCTGTTCTACGGTAGGCATCTGTGATGTGCTGTGCACATCTCATACCTGCACATTTGGTTGTTGTCCATCGGTCCACAGGCCAATGGTGGGACATACAGGGATGTTGCTGAACATATGTACATGCGACCCTGTACAACTGTGATGCTAGCCTCTCAGATGCTCATGTGTCATGGACGTGAACACCGTACACACACATGTGGTTGTGGGCCGCTGTCCATACCCATCTCCACCTGTGGGTTGCTATCATCCCACACACTCCTTGTACTGTATGTTCAGGCTATGCAGCTATGTGGGGCTTGTGTGCATACAATACGATACTATGTGCCTTTGCACCCATCACAGACATTGTCACACAGGTACACCGGCAGCCATACACATCACAGATTGTTGTCAGCATGTCACATGTGGTACACACCTAACACATCTCCTGCGGGACATGGTAATCTGTATGGGCATGTCCAGTAGTGACATACCACAGCTACCCCTACATGACGGTTATGCAGGACATGTCTGTGTACATCTACTGTGACATATACACAAGCAATGCCCCCCTACCTACACCACATGGTACTACCTGTGGAGTATGTGTGTCTGCATCCATGCTATGGCCATAGATGACAATTGTACATCTATATGTGCAACATACCTCAGTGGGGGTTGTCATGAGCACATGTTCCATGTGTCAATGCATTGTTTGTGTCTGTTGGGCAGTCATTGTTGTGCATGGTTTACATGGCTGACATAGTGTACTGTGTCTGATTCCAGGTACTTCATTGGGCTACCAGCATTGTACATTTCTACAGCACATTCCAGCCATCATGTAGCCAGCTTAGATGACAGTGGAGGTGTTCCGCCATGTGCACATATGTCACACGGTACAAGGGTGACTGACACACATTGTCGGGACTGGGTTCTGACTGCTGTGGATGTGTGTACCGGTGTTGACAACCATGACTGCACCAGATGGTGTCTTCTGGATGTGTGACATTCACAACAAACACCCACATTCACATAGCAGCACATCGTCCACGACAATTGACATTCCTGCCTGAACACTGTGTACGGTATGTTTGTATGACCACTGCATATATCACTGGTGGCCACCAGCATGGCTGCCTACAACAGCAGTGTGTATCCTGTGCAAACATGGGTTACACCAGTCACACCACACCTGTGCCAGCTGGCCCTGTAGTGGGTGACAGTGCAGTTCCATTCATCATGTAACAGTATACATCGTGCACCAGTATGTTGCAGGCATGTGAACGGCTGTGCTACTCAACATATGCACACATGACACATCACCTGGTACACCGTGTCTGCCTTGCCACCTGCTATTGTGACCACCCTGTGATGACATTGTACGGCCCACATGGACGTGGACATGAGATGGCTCAATGGTGAATTAACCGTCCAGGTGTGTGTCTAGCCAGGTGTCCAGTAGCCACTGGTCTGCATGCAGGGATAGTCTACATTGGCCTACTCTGTCACTGGGACTGTTGACTATGGTCATACTGTTGTTATGCAGGCATGTGCTGTTTGTCCAGTCTGATAGTCGTGTTGAACCACACTACCGTGGCACACATGACGTGTGGACATCTGGCTAAGGTGTGCAGCCCACATGTACATCTTCTCATGCTATGCTGCCTGTGCAGCGGTGTCACATGTCTGTCTCTGGCAGGGCTGTCACAGGTAGGCACAGCATGCAGTGATGTGTGACAATGCTTACACCCTCCACTGTGGTGTACACTAGCACTGCACACACAGTACAGCACACATGTCAGTTATCTACGGTGCCTGGGACCTGCCTCCATGCCCTACACGGCACACCTGCCAGTCCAGATTGTACACAGATCATACCTCCCAGTCACATACCTGGACTGCAACACACACAGGTGGGTGGTTCCCACACCACACCGTGATTTACACACATACTGTATTTTCCCATGACACATTGCATCATAGCTAGTCCATGTTCAGATACCCATGTTTGTGGCCACTACACACATTGTGACACGCGACAGTGCAGACACTGTACACCACAGGTTACATGCCAGTCGGGTTGGCATGCTGTACATTGCACCTGGGACAGTTGCTACTGCTATGTATTGCCAGCAACACGACCTTCCCTAGTATGGACTCCCACGTAGAACACATGCTTGGCCATGCAGTACGCATAGCTGGGTGACACATTACACGACACATACCATACCTACACTACCCTCAGCATGCACCAAACCTCCATGTGTCTGTATGCTAGGCCTACACACCTCCCCTCTGTTTGCTGAACATCCATGCTTACCATCCCTGCTAGCCACACCCTAAGCACACAACCATAGCAGCATGCATGGTACATACACACTACAGCCGGTATTACTGACATCCACTGACAGAGGTAGTTGAGGGCATGGCACCCCGTCCGATGGACAGTCTATGTGCCTATGCCAACAGTGATCACAGTGCACTTCTGCTACATTTACACACTGGTAGGGACCATGCTATTCCACACTGAGACATGGTGGTGCTGGCATTTTCACAGACGCCACAGTGGTATTCCTGTTCCATGCACACGTGCTGTATGGGCACATGTGCAGGCTGTTGCACGGTAGTTTTGTTCACCTGTGTGTTGTGTGTCACTTGACAGTCATGGTGTGTCCTGCTGGTGCATGACATACTCCACAGCTAGCTACCTACACATGACTGCCAGACATTGCAGTGTGGGCCCTCACGCAGTGTGGTGGTATGTCTCTGCTGTTTGACTACATCCACATTCAATGCAGCATACCACGGTCATGCAGGCATTGACGACACAGATGTTGCTGGCATCCTGCCTGCCAATGGGGTACCTACCAACAATACACACTCTCACTCACTACAGGGTTCCAATCCTTGGCTGGACATTGTATTAACCCTGTGGACACATACATAGTACTGGCATGCACATGTTATGTCTGGGAACACAGTCCCAATGTCACCTCCAACCGCCGTAGTTGTTGTATCCCGCCAACCTGGCTGTTACATGTCTCTGCAGCAGCACACGACAGTGACTGCTAGCCCATTCATGTACGTTGTGCACCCTGACCACCACACTACCACATCTATCACACTACACATGGATGGTACTGCATTGCACGTATGGGGCTGCATCTCTACACCCATGACTGGGCCATTCAGTATGGCACTGGGCCACATCTTGACATACATGCTTCACACACTCATTGACTACCTGCATGCCTTTCCTGGCACCCTTGTTGGGCTTCTGTGCGCCACAGCACACCACATCCCATGCTGGCCACCTGTCATATTATTGCATGGGTGGTTGGGGTGGTACAGAGGGTATCACATCAGACATGATCCGCTCTTTGCCCTTCAGCACCATTCCACTTTCTGCTATTGACAGTGTACACATCCAGCATCACATCGCACTATGTATCGGCATGTTACGCCATGTGCCTTCTGTACAGTTCACACAGTGGTGCAGGCATATCATGCTGACTACAACATTTCAGGGACGTGTGGCATTGCACGCCTCAGACATGTGGCCCCTCATGCTCAGTATTTGCATACGTACACTACCTGCTGTCACACAGTACTGTAAATGCCTACATATACCACTTCTACATACCTGGCAGCATTCTAGCTCATCCTACTCATGTTGCTGACACCCATACAGGTGTCAGTGTGGCAGATATATCATGTAGATATCATTGCATCAGTTACATCACACATAGTGCATACACATCACCTTTGCATACTGACAGTCATGCGGTGTGTATCACATGGATACTGTCCCTATACAGGCATATCACGTTGTACATGGTTGATGTACACACACATGGCCCACATGGTGCTGTGGTTGCCATATTACACCATAGCGTGGGTACACATGTGCAGGACTACACATTTCTGGACCGTATGTCTAGCTGATACCTTGGGTGCCCTTGTACCTGTGCCATACACACATGTACACGCCGTGTTACAATAACACATGTGTGGTGTACCTTACACAATGGATACAACGTTACATGTCTCAGTATAGTCATGCTGTGCTCTCTACCCAGCTCAGACAGTTGACATATGCAAATGACAGTCATGTAACACATCTGTGCTCACCTGCATGCCACTAACACAGGGGTGTAATGTACTCTGCCATGGGCCATGTTCTCCACAGTACTGATGCATGTAGTACTCCTACATGGCGTTTGCTGTGGGCAGGGGAGGAGCAGTCCTGCATGTGTGCACACATGCCACATTGCTCAGCCCGGCATCTGTGTGACATCCACAGACTGGACACACACCATGCTGTGGGACATAGGTCCTGTGCACATCCCACAGGGGCACACTGTGTCACTAGTCATGTGACAGCTGCCTTGCTGGTAGGGTGACACAGACCCATGGTACCACCACAGCGGACGTATCGCATAGACATGACAGTTGACATCCAGTTCTGCTGCTCAGTGGACACTACCATGAGGGAGGGTGTCAGTACTGTGTACATTGCACATGTGTTTACACACGGCCCTGCTGGACATCATTGTGGCACACATTGCACCTGCTATGGAACGTTTGGACATGGTCACTTGCTGTTACCTCCATTTCGGGTACCTATTCTGCTACTACATTGTCCCATATGTGCAGGCCATACATATCTTGTGTATGTATATAACATTAGCCCATCGCTCCATCATGCATGCTATGCCTGTGATACTGTCTATGATTTGTGAACATATCCATCAAGCCACCTTTGCATTACACATAATTGACATAGTCGCCCCTACTGCGTGGGATAGGTGCACGTCGTGCGCACATTCCGTATGACATCGACGGTATATGCCCATGCACATGTGTGCTGTGACACTATACATAAATGTCCTATCCCCTGCTGTGGCACTTCAGTGTTGGATATCCACTGCCAGCATCAGCGTGGGTGGTGGCATTGTTCTGTGTTTGCAACCCCTATGGCAGACCTGGGGTAGGGTTACCACCTGTGCCACTTTGCAAGGGACAGTCCATCCTTGGGCAGTTGTGTCCTGACAAAATTTATCACAAATGGCAAATGTCCTGAGATTGTGGGACATCACTATATCCCATTCTTATGTAAGAGTTGCATAACATACTTATTTATGTATATACATTCCTAACTGTTACAAGACACACAATAAGCAACTGAACTGCTACAAGACTACACTTTTCTTTATGCAAAAGAGTAGAGTTCTAACCTTTGTACTGACCATGGGTATGTGTCCACCTGTAACATCTGAAGTGTGTCCTGACGATTTCCCACTTTGGCCTTTTGAAAGGGTGGCAAGCCGGCCCTGGGGTTATCCCGGGTGTTTACATGTTGTCCCACTGCTGTGCACACGTTGTCCGCAGTTGTTGGTATGCTGCGCAGTTTAGCATTACATATCCAACCTTCGCCTCTCTGCCTGATGGACAGGTATCTTTACCTACACACACTGTTCACATACTGTACAGATTCGTCATACTATCGAGCGTTATACACCATTATATGTCGTGAGTTCGACATACCTTTCCGCCTTTTGTTCTGAGTTCGCCTCTATTCCCTTGTTTCTCTTTCTCTAGTTTGTATGCGCTCGGTATGAACATACGGTTTGAATATCCAGGAGTCTTCCTTATATTCGTCGTCGCCTGATGCATGTGGGTTAATCAGGCCAATAGCTGTTCCTCGGTGTGTACTTATGCGCATATCAGCGGTGATCCCCTTCCTTTCGTTCTGGCGTCGGCACTAGGCCATGGTTCTTTCCTCGTGTGGCCGTTGGTTATTTGCAATACCTTCGTGAGGATGGTATGTATTGTATCATGTTTGTGTGACTGCATCCGCTATGTGTGGTGTCGGGTACATTTCGCTGTGGTGTTAGCCATGGATTGTGTGTGTTGGGTATGGTATTGTGTTCGACATGTGGGTCCCCGTGTCCTGGCGGCGTCTGTCGATGGCGTTGTGCATTCAAATGTGTTACATGGCTGTTATTTTCCTGTACATAGCGAATGCATGGATGCATGAGCCGCTGCTAGTGTTTCCCAGGAGCTTGTTGTGGGTATGCCGCTGTCATTCACTGCCTGTATGTGTTTGCTACGGTTTTAGCTGTTATCCCTTTGATATGTGCAATGGGGTATATCTGCGGATGTGGGTGACGGTACGGGTGTGAGTCTTGCATTTATACATACCAGATATGCTTGTGTGTGTGCTCCATCCCTGCTTGGGGAGCTGCGGGTTACCTGTCTGTTGTTCCGGGAATGTTTGTTTTGTTGATGTCGTCTGCTGTCGGTATCGCCTGCATGTGTGCTTCCTGCACGTATTCCTCCTTCACATCGGTTGTATATCTGCGGATGTTCGTCCGTGCCTACCATCCATTGGCATTTTGTCGCTGATAGTTACGGTGATTGTGGTCCTATACTTGGGGCGGACTGTATGCTACCGGTAGCCTCCTATTCGTGTGCCGCTTGCTTACGTCACGGTCGTGGAACACACCGCGGTATTTACCGGACCGTGAGTGTTCACGATCGGTGCCGGATGGCACATTCGTATTTTCGCCGTACATGCCTGATGCTGTGTAACGCGTTGCCGACGGACCGTGTGGAGTCTACGTTATGGCCGCCATACCTACGGTCGTGGTTTGTACATGCGTCCTTTGCATCTCCTGTTTGCTATGGCCCTGTGGTACACTTTGGGACATTTGCGCTTTGCATCATTTTACGTCGCCACGTGCATAGCCACTGAGGAGATGTCAGTACTACTTTGTGGGTACTGCTGTACATACGCCTATGGTTCCTGTACTGTATGCCTACGCCTGTTATTACACTCCGCCTGTTACATGTCACCTTCATACACAGTTTACACTGGCACACACATTACACACACACAGCGGAACACACGACAACCTCACCTCACACATACACATATTGCCGCCATGGCTGTCAACCTTCTATTTCTGGAGTGGGGAACACACACAGTAGTAATGTGAAACACATGGGCATAATGTGGAACACATAGTAATGGCATAGTGACAACTTCACCTAAGTAGGTCATAGGTTGATTATGATATGCTGATTTACTTACAGTGAAGAACCTTTACTAACTTACTATGAGTACATTCTATTTACCAGGATGTCATTTATATACATTCCTAACAATGGATGTTTGAGAGACATTTTCAATGTGGAACTTGGAGGAACTGCGAGGAACATGAACTGTTTTACACCCCAAATGAGGTACGTTCCTCATAATGTCGTACACTTCACTGGTATGCTTTCCGCTTCGACCGACGGTTGACCACAATACCTACGTTGGCGCATCGCGGTGGCGGCGTGTATCTCCGCACTCATGTCCTATGGATATGACACGCATATGTAGGGTTGCCACCTTTTCAAATGGCCAAAGTGGGACATTTTTAGTAGAAACATCAGATTTTGCATGCCAACACATACCCACGGCCAGTACAAAGGACAGCGATTCACTTTTTTGACGGAATACAAAGCTGTAGCATTACAGTTGCTTATTCTGTTTATTATCATATTTAGATGTTTCTTCTACAAAATAACTGTTTTCTGCAACTAATAAAGTAATTATGGGAAATGGTTTTGTCCTACAATCTCAGGACATTTGCCATTTTGTCAATGTTTTTGCAGGACACAACTGCCCAAAGGTGGACTGTCCCTCACAACGTGGGACAGGTGGTGACCCTACACATATCCCGTTACTGTACCGTGGACTGGTGACCATCCCGACACGCGGATATGTATTGATGCAGGTTAACATTTCCATGGCTGGCGTTACCTGCCCTGCCCACCCTCCAGGATGATCGGGTTGTCGGTCACTATGTTTAATATGTGGTGATTTCGCATCTTACTTATCTGTGAACTTGCATCCCTGGGTTCCATATTACCCTGTTGTACTTTCTATCTGTGTATGCGTACATATATTTCTACATGTGTACTGATATGTATTTCCGTATCTGTATATGCACATGCGTACATGTGTGGTCGACTTGGCGATAGTGGCAGCATATGGCTACGCCGTGTGCTGTTGAACCGGCGGCGTTGAGGTGTTGGCGTTCCATGCTCGGCTGGCAAATGGGTGTGCAGTGTTTGGCGGTGCCTTTGTTGGAGTCACACATACGTCCGCATACGGTACACATTACGGGCGGACATGTTTGTGTGGCGTCCATTTTACTGTGTGTGCAGGTCAGGAGGTGTCAGTCCATGGGGCCTACACTGTCAAAGTATGTGCTATGCGTTCCCTCTTTGCCAGGGCGTAGGCATATTGGGTACGCCTCTGTCTACCTACTGGGGATGGCTCAGTGTGTCCGTGGCGCCGCACGCCCTGTGCCTGTGCTTGCCCTGGCAGTTGTGGCGGGCTTGGTGGCCCTCCGGCATTATGTCCCTGCAGCAGCTGTTTCCGCAGAATCATATTGTGTAGCATACAACATACTATGAATATGTGGGCACTTGTGCCTGGAGAGTACTGCAAGGCTCCACCGGATGTATCCAAGCACCGGAACCGTGATTTCAAGATCCGGAACACACGCTCTATGATTATTCTCGTTTGTGCGTGTGCCTCATTATGGCGTTCTTGCATGTGTGTGTGCATTTCTGATGGGTGTCATCAACCACGGCTCCAGTGCGTAGCCAGCATCCCCACAAGGTGACCTTGTGTGATGTCCCCACTGGCGAATACCTGATACAGCTGTGAGGCATGCCAGATATGGGAGTCGTGGTAGCTTCCAGGGCTGCCAGCACACACATCCATGATAATGCCCTGCGCATTGCACACGACCTGGCAATTGATGGAGGGGTATCCCTTGCGGTTTATGTAGCGCCTACCCTGCTCCCCAGGTGGTGACTTGATTTCTATGTGCGTACAGTCTATCGCACCCAGGACCTCCGGTATTGTGCCACACGGTGGAAGCGGCGCATATTGCTAGCCAACTCCTCCTGAGATGTGGGGAACTTTATGTGCTCATGGGCATGTGGTAACATGGCATCCAGGAACTGGTGTAGTACCCTGGATGCTGATGCCTGTGAGATGCCCATTATGTCCCCGGTGGGCCTTTGAAAGGTACCTGTAGCCAGTATTCGCAAGCTCACACATACCTTTGTGTCCACTGGGATGGGCTCCCCTCTGTTGTCTCTTGTTCTCAGGTGCGGCCGGCACAGCTCCACTATTTGCTGTAACGTGTCCCTGTCCACCCTGTAGCGCTCTACTATCTCCAGGTCTCGCAGCCCCTGGTAGGTCACCCTTGGTCTGAACACTCTCCTTCTCCTGTGAGGCCTACGGTAGTTGTCGGCACCACCCTCCGCAACTCCGTCTGTCTCTGCCACATACCTATGCATCATGGCCACGGCGGCACCCAGCATATACATGTTAAAAGTTTCCCGTCTGTTTACACCCTACGGTGCGGCGTTTGGGAAATCGCGCTGTGTGTTGTGCGCATTCACATTTATTACTGTTGTGCTGTATACCGCCCTATCCATGGATTATTTCCGTGGTTTTACGCTTGCAGCTGCAACGGTACTGCCTGTAGTGTTACATTACAGTTGCCTGCATTGCCTTCGCCTGGCATCTTACATTACTGCATCCTGCAGGCACATGGCATATGATGCATTTTATCTGCTGCCGCAGTTATGCTACCTCTGTACTTGGCTGTGCTATTTCGGTTCTTTGCTCTTTGCATTTCTACTACATCCCCTATTATCTTTGCTCTCATATGCCTCCCCTTTCCCGTTCTGCAGGAGTCTGCATGCAGACTTATCAGCTGCCGGCGTTTGCCCTTCCTGCATTGATTGGTGTTAATTGCTCGTTACGGATACATTTACACTGCTTCCGCATTTCCTCGTATTCTCCGCATTACCTTCCTATATCCCTGGTTGTTGCCGGTGAGGCCGTCACATGACTGGTTTCGGGAACGTAGTCATCCTCGTGCACATGCATTTGTACGCGCATTCTGTACTGTCAGCGCATCTATTTCCTAACACGCCAGTCCTGATGCTGTGATGTGCATTGTACAGCCCAGATTTGCTGTCCTCCAATATCCTTCCTCCTACAGTGGCACACCCCTGTGTGGTTGACATGTATCTCGTGTAGGCCACTCCTCGGTGTAGTACCGCTACGCTTGCTCCATCCTTACGCTGGCGCCGTTTTTGCGATTCACTATTATCTGCCTCATTTGCATGGAATTGACTACTAATACCTGGTTACGGCGCCGGACACCGCCTCCACTCCTTGACAACCATTGCGCTGGGGTTGCAGCTTTACATACATACTATGGTGTGTGGTGGCTGTGCAGCTGATTTGTGTTCTAATGCTCTTTTCGGACATTATCATATTATTTCATTGCTTTACAACTTCTGTGCACACATCCCGGGGGTCTGCTGTTCTTTCTACGTGCGTGCCATTTATGTCATTTTTTACATTTTGTGCATATTTTCTTTGGACATTCTCGGTGCCTTTCCACATTGGCATATTGCACCTATATGATACCTGACTTTGACAGCCTTCCGTTACTCCTCCGGTATGTTTGGGTAAATGTAAACCGTTTTTTTTGGTTTACATTGCCGTGCCCTTACGCTACACCTGCGCCACTTCGTGGATCGCTATTTGCCCTCATTTGCATGGTGCAATACCGCACACAGTGTGTTTTGCATACCTACGCCGGGCGGACGGTCCGCGACGCCGTAGTGCACGTGGAATTCATTCATACCTGAATCGCTAAGCAGCCATATTTGGCGTTATAACGCCGACGCTATGCTGGCGCCTGGCGCAAGGTTCATGAATCCCGGGGAGTATTTTAACATAGGCAGAGAACAAAGGTTATACCATATAGATTTCTAGTCTATATGAGACAGTGTAATTATTTAGAGTGTGGAGCAGTAGTAACCTAGCTAATACACATAGTATTTTACATAGGGAAAAGACATATTCCTTGTAGAGTATACTGAGTTTAAGGAGTAAAAAAACGGTGCTTAGACTCAGCAGTGGTAAAAAGCAAGATATGAAAAAGTTAGAAGAGGGGGAGACAGACTTTTAGTGTCAATTCCTGCTATTAATTAGAGGGAGGGGACAGTAAGCTTGAAGAGAGTTCAGATATGATAGTATGTTCTAGTAGAGCTATATGGGAGATATAATATATTCAGCCTGGGTTTGCATAGGAGCACATCCAGTTGTTGATAAGGTGTTCCTTAAGTAGATGTCTAAATTTAGTTATATCAATGCAATTAATTATTGTTTGAGGTAGTGTATTCCAAAGTTTAGATACTTGATTAGATCAGAGGGAATTCCTAGAACTGTTGCTAGATTTGGTAACTGTCAGCAGCTGAAATTTGAGAATTTTATTCCTGAGTCATTTTTTTTCATTTCTGATAGAAAGTAGGAAAGATTTATAATTAAAAATTGCTTACGATATTAGAATTAATTTTATGAATGATATGCAAATGCGCAAGGAAAAAAATAATCTTTAGGTAATATTAATGAAAGAGTAATAGTAGTAAGTTAAGAAATATATATATATATATATATATATATATATATATATATATATATATATATTTGGTCAGGATATTTAGAAAATTCCCCTACTCATTCTGTTAAGTAAAAATAGACAACCGGAGACCAGCCAACATAACTCTTCACACAGTTTATTGAAAAAAATAAACTCTAAAAAGGCTTAGCGCTTTCATCCTGAATTTAGCAAGATTTCAGAGTAAAATCCATCATATCTACTCCCATATAAATACTTACAATGAACCAATCTAATTTCACAAATTATCATGCCATAAATAATTCAACACATCATCTGAAATAACTTGGCAACAAAAATAAAAATATAAATAAATATTTAAAAAAATAAGTACAAAACGTGTGTATTAGAAAGACTCGTTAAACTGAGTAAAATTCAACAATAATTCACTTAATGAATTAATGATTCAATAAAAACTAGTTTGCAGGATGTGATATTTGTTGCACAATATTAGCCTTCCTCTTCAGTGCACTAACTAATGACAGGGAATCATTAATTCCTGTGCTCACCGAAGTGTTTAACCTCAGCTGCCATGTAAATTCGTTGTACTCAAGAAGAGTATCAAAGTCTCCCATTAAATTTGTAATCACCACCCTATCAATTACAAAAATGCAAGCATTTTAAAATTCAGACACCCATTACTATGTCTAAAAAGGGCACTTGTAGACTTGTTTTTCTTAATATTGTACATATGTTCCCTTATTCTTTTTCTCAAATTGTTGTTCGGTGTTTAGGTTACAAGTTTCTTGTTCTGTATTTAGGTTACATCATTTTGTTAAGTGCTACAGACATTTTATATTGACCTGAGCTACTATCAGCTCAGCTAGATGAGACCTTAGTTTAACATCTCATCCAGAGTGCAGCAGCAATTTATACATTACAGTGCCATCAAAGAAAAATGAATCCAAGCACCTGCTGGGAACAGAAGGCACAGTTTTCTGATCTTACAGCACCAAAACATGCTACTTGACAAAACATTGTGCCTACTAAGACAAATCTAGTTTTTGGAAAAGGGTGTTAATGGTTGTGGTTGAATTTATGTAGGTGAATAACAGAGTTTGCTATACAGACGTCTTGGTATGAAAGGTTATAGAGGTGTAGTATGAATGGGTAGTCATCCAAATAATACATTCATCAGAAAGATGGACATTTGGTTAGAGACTGCAACAAAAGATTCTATACATTGTGTATATTGAGAAGACACTCATAGGAATACTACACAGCTTATTGTATAAAATATGAGCAGACAGGCATGAAGGAGAGGCCTGCATCTAATATGAATATATAAATTATAACAGTGCATGAAAGTGAAGACAGGACTCTAAGCAGGAAAATCCTTTACAACAAAAAAATGAACAAAAAACTATTAAAAAGGTAAAAGATTTGGCAAACAGAAATATAATTTTGTTGCTATGAGTTAGTAACTTTTCTGGCTCGTAAAAATATATAGATGAAGCTAAAGTAAAGGGGTAGAATCACAAATGGTCACATAGTTTGAAAATGAGAGCACAGGAAGAAGAAAGGAAGGGATAAATGGCGCAGAATGAAAATCAAACCTGTAAATGCAATTAGCATCATACAAAGACAAAGGAGAAAAACAGAATCTGAGGAGGTGAATGAAAGTGGCAGCCATGCTATCTGTTGAAAAGATATTCGGCATGTTAATAGAAATAAACATTTTGGCATGGAAGAATATTCTACAATAGGAAAACGGGTGACACTGCGAAGTTTAGAGTGAGAAGGCAGAGCCAGGAAAAAAATAAGGTTGATTAACATTTAACAACTACTACAGATATATTTCATGCATTCTGGTTTTGTCTTTATGATCATAGAATTTAGAGAGTTTTATAAATACAAAACTGAAAGCTCTACATTTAAATCAACTTTATTTAATTTAGTGAGTTGATGTCCTCTACAAAATATCTGCATACTAACAAGAAAATCTGAGTTTATTAATTTTGGTAATTTCCTTACCCAAACTGTATATATCTAGGATTTGGTTTACTTTGAAAGAAATAACTTTAGTACATTTGAAAGTGCTACTAGGAAATATACTTGAGGGCCTATAAACTGGTTGTCATCATGGAAATATTTCTGCCAAATTTTTTTGTGTTTACATTTGGTTTTTCTTTACTACGTCCTATGAATTATTGAAGTATGTTATGAACTTTAGGACATTTTTGCTGAAAAATTCCATATACATTCTTTTTAATTTTATTACACTGCACATAAAGAGGCATTGTTTCTTTTACTGTATGTATCTTTTAAATGCTATTACTACACTCTTTTCAAATGCCTTTATTTTGTAAATACTGTACAAAGCTATTTATTGAAGTTGAAATGTGTGTGTGTGTGTGTGTGTGTGTGTGTGTGTGTGTGTGTGTGTGTGTGTGTGTGTGTGTGTGTGTGTGTGTGTGTGTGTGTGTGTGTGTGTGTGTGTGTATGCTTAGATATATAAATATGTACGTATATATATTTTCATGTACTTGTATGGATACATACATACATATAGAAAGAGAGATCTCGTATTTCAGTTACTTGTTTACATGACATGTCAGGTAAATTTTATATGTTATTGCTGTTCACTGAACTGAAAAATTATTTTTTATATTGTGGTCAGAATTATTCTTTTTACTGTATGCACTCTAATTCTTTCCCACTGAGAAACTACCAGAGCTGCTTATTACCCAACCAGGAGAATCTAAATCAAAACAAAAACAAATGATTTATTATTTTCACTTTCGGACCTATACCCTATGGTTGATGACTATTTCAAGTCTGCTATAAAACTACAACCAGTAAAATAAAATGCATGTCCAACTCACTTATAAAGTGCATGGAAACTACTATGTAAAAAAAATGTACTACAACAGTAAACATTACCAAAATAATTAAATGCAATATTTACATAATGAAATAAAAATATATTTTTCCTGTCTGAGAACTAGGGTCTATACCAAAGAACAATTTAGCCATCATAAGAAATACAGTAGAAACTGAAACAATTATCACATAAAAGTCATTGAAATTAATGCAATGTTGATATGCTCATCTAAATAGTCTGCAATCCTAGATTACAGAATAACGAAAAATGTTAACTTTTACAGATCTCCAGATGTGATTATAATGCACTGCTTTAGGATTTGATAAAGAACAATATATTTCTGCTGCCTGCCTCTTCAGCCCAAAAGCTCAAATTATCCTATTTATTCCAAAGTAAGTGAGAAGAAACTACAGATGTTATGTTTTAGTAATCACTGTTTTAGTTTAAAGGACGAAGATACTTCACACCAGATTTTGTCAGAGCACTGTTTGTGTGTGAGCACAACACAAGGAACTGGCATTAAAGGATTAAAGACTTTAAGATGCAGGTGCTTTCCTGATGTCCATCAAACAATCATACCAAAGGGGCTTATGGATGAACAGAGAAAAAAATCGGAATTAACCTATGCTGAAGGAAGCATTTAGAAAGCTCAGTTAAATGAAGCTGAAATTATTTGCTTTTTTGGTATGGGAACTGCTTAAAATCAGTTTTGTTTACCATACATGCTTACATTTATTTGTGCTTATTGAAATGTTTGCAGTATTTGAGGGTTGAAATTTTCCCAGCCTTTATGTAGTTCTATCTTTGTTTAACCACATGGTATCATTGTTCTGTTTTGGAAATTCGAAGCTGAGAAAGACAACCCAGATCATTGGTTCCAGGTATTTATTTATACATACAATGATGCTTAACGTCTTTCCAGAAATGATTGATTTATAAATGAAAGCTGAGAGGGATATCCCACACCATTAATTCCAGATACATATTTATTTACTTAGTTAGATTTAGTATTTTTTTTTTTAAATAAGAAAGCTGATGCTGACAGATTTTTCACTCATAACTGATGTTTCATACAAATGAGTAGTTTAGAAACTAACAGATAATAACAGATAGTTCAAATAAGTAAATTGATCATCTAATTAATACAATGGAACATTTTCTATGTCATAGCTTCTGTAGTGAAGCTATTTAATTCTCACCTATGCACCATTATAGATCAGTGATAGGGTGCCAAAGAGATTCAGTTTTTCTCAAAAGATTTGCAAAATATCAAGTAGATTTAAAGAAATTCTGAGTAGTATCCAGAGTTAATGAAAGAAAAAGAAAGTTGCACAAAGTAAGGAGGGTTACAGAACAATTCATGACTCTTCTAATATAGAGAAAACTCCTTCATTTTAATGTGGACCCCTTTTTAGACAAATAGGTGCACACCTTTTAGAAACATATCTAGTTAGGAGAGAGAAGGTTAATGTGAAGATTTTTG
The DNA here is from genome assembly GCF_019279795.1 of Protopterus annectens. Lineage (NCBI taxonomy): Eukaryota > Metazoa > Chordata > Ceratodontiformes > Protopteridae > Protopterus > Protopterus annectens. Next base: position 969,142,321 of record NC_056748.1, on the reverse strand, counting down.
ATGCCTGCTTTTGATCAGCACAGACCCAGGTAAGGGTTGCTCACTGTCTTTCATCACAACAGCAACATATGTAAGTTTTTCTCATGAAACTTCTATAGTTATACCAGATCTGCTATTATACAGAACATGTTGGAATACATGTGCTTTCAGTGAATATCCCTTCCTTAGATTCAAAGAGTGATATATTCTTCAAAAATCTAGCTAATTTTCAAATAACATTCATCCTCTCATGTGAACCACTGCAAGTGATCACTGTATATAGGAGACATCCCACAAAGCACTCAATAATACCTAGGATATATTTAGGACCATAGCTGTGGTCCCACACATGCTTTTTATTTCTAGATGCAAAACTTCCAATATATTTGTTAAATGTCTGGCTATGAGCTTTCTGTTTTTTTTTTCCTGAATGTTTACTTTCAATTTTATTAAAAGTTGTGACATATACAATGGTACAATGGTTAGCACTGCTACCTCTCCATGCTTGGTTCACAGATTTGGTTCCCAGCTGGGCTGTATTCCATGCCATCTCTGCAAGTTCTTTCTTTCTCACTGGACATTTTCTGCAGGTACTTTGGTGCTTTTGTTTCCTCCAGATTTCCAAAAACTTACTTTTAGATAAATTGGACACCCTCTAAATTATCCATAGATATGTCTCCCATGTGTGTGTGTGTGTGTCTGTCTGTCTGCTTGTCTGTATATATCCTGATAGAATGGCATCCTGTGCAGGACTGATATACTGGCTTTATGCACATTGTTTTCCATTATAGCATTTAGCTTTCACATGTCTAATTGTAAGATTAAGCTACTAGAGAAAGACTAAATGGGGGAATTAAATAAACAATCTGTTAGATTGTGCATGCATGATTAGAAAATTAATTTGGTATGAATTGGTAGTTTTAGAAATGTCAGTATATAACATTTCAGTCCCATAATCTATCTTTTACTATGAACAGTATGACAGCTCAATTACTTCACTCATCTTGCACACTGCGACACTACCTTAAAATGTAATGCATTATGGGATACATACCATCGTAAAGTGGCAATGTTTATTAGTATATATTTAGAAACTATGCAAGCATTACAGAAACTTTATTTCACTTATTATCACACTATCTTGTAACAGCAGTCTAGATGTGGATTTCAACTCTTGTGACATGAACATTTACGCTGGAGCCAAACCTGCCATCATCTGAACAGTAATTCAGAAACTAAACAACAGCAACAAACAAAAACAGTTCAATACGTTTGCCTCACCCTTCATTCTTTACCCCTTCTATTTAAGTCTGTACAGCCCTTTCTGAGTCCCTTAGATGAAGAGTGAAACTGCAATAGATGCATGATGAATTTCCATTTCCCTTTATAAAATGCACCAATTCCACATGAAGAGTGAAACTGTGCAATAGATGCATGATGAATTTCCATTTCCCTTTATAAAATGTACCAATTCCACATGAAGAGTGAAACTGTGCAATAGATGCATGATGAATTTCCATTTCCCTTTATAAAATGTACCAATTCCACATGAAGAGTGAAACTGTGCAATAGATGCATGATGAATTTCCATTTCCCTTTATAAAATGCACCAATTCCACATGAAGAGTGAAACTGTGCAATAGATGCATGATGAATTTCCATTTCCCTTTATAAAATGTACCAATTCCACATGAAGAGTGAAACTGTGCAATAGATGCATGATGAATTTCCATTTCCCTTTATAAAATGCACCAATTCCACATGAAGAGTGAAACTGTACAATAGATGCATGATGAATTTCCATTTCCCTTTATAAAATGTACCAATTCCACGTCGATGAAACATCATGTAGAGGAAACCGTTCTCTTACTTTAACAGTGTTTGCATGAGAAGAGAATTCAGAGTAAATGCCCATCCAGTCTGAATGAACACCAACCACCTCAAAAACAGCTTTACAGCTATTGACCAATGTAGTCTACATCCTATGTACACCTTTCCTATAGGTATAAAAGTGTGTCTCTGTGCATTTCTTTTTGTGTGTGTAAGATTTACTACGTTATAATACTTATCACATAAGATCACCTTAATTAATGCCATGTTAAAGCTTTCATTCCTTGCATTCAAAAATGGGCCTAGTGCTACATTTTCATTATTACAGACTGACTGTGTGAATGTATTATACATTTCAATCCACAAATGGACACACCTGTCTCTGACACTAAAGCTAATCTCCTAGAATAGTATGACAATCCTCAGTTCACTTATTACTGACTAGATTCTAATAAATATTCATACATTTATGGTGGAAAGTACATCTTAATAAGTGTAGGGGTAATTTGTTCAGTATGCTGTGGTGCACTGTCTGTCTGTGAGGTAACCTGAAGCTAATTATGTATAACTATGTCTTTAGGCTTTTCTGGAACAGGTAACCTACTCAGTGCACCAACATCAGCATGATACTTAGTTATTTGACAATTTTATACTCACATAGTTTCAGAAGCCAATCCCAGAAGTATAGTATTTATCTTATCAATTTGTTGACAAGTTTTATTTTATTAAATAATCAGTGGGTTGAAGTCAGTATGTGTAGTAAATATTTCGACAGAAATATTTCTGAGATTTTTTTTATTTCAGAAGTTGTCTCCTTTTTTTTTCTTTCCACTCCTGTTAGGCATTCTGTATGAAAACACAAAACTCTAATCCACACTAGTGTAAGACTGTTTGACATAATGAACTTCTATCAGTTGAATAATGAGAAAAAAATATATGTGTATATATATATATATATATATATATATATGGTTCTACCTTACATAGTCGACAGTGCAGAACACCAACAACGCAATCATCGACACCACATAATCGACAGTGCATAAACACGACACCTCACATGCCCGACAACGAAATAACCGACGGTTCACAAACACGAAACCTCATACGCTGCACACACCACAATAACAACAATCAACAAACAAAACACATCCCCTGTCCAAAAACCACACACACAACACAAGCACACCAAAATCCTTACAAACCCACACTAAACCTCACATACACAACTATCTACAACCCTAACCCAAACCCTAACCCTAAGGTCCGTCACTATCGCACACTCAGCTAACCCGCTCTAACCCTAACTCACTTAACCGCCTAACCCAAAGACTTTCACTACTGCACACTTATCTAACCCGCGCCCTAACCCTAACTCACTTAACCCGCCCCTAACCCAAAGACTTTCACTACCACACACTTACCTAACCCGCGCCCTAACCCTAACTCACTTAACCCACCCCTATCCCCACAGACCGTCAATATCCACACTTACCTTACTCGCACCCTAACGTCCGTCACTACCGCATACTTACACAGCCTTTTCTCATGTCGGTATCCTCGGCGTCGGTGTTTTCATCCGTCGGTCTTCTGCATTTTTGATCTTCTGGCGATCGCGATTGTGTTGTCGATGTTCTGCACAGTCGACTATGTAAGGTAGAACCATATATATATATATATATATATATATATATATAGGTTTGCTATGAATACTTCGCCGTGCAATTGCACGGCTATGAAGTATTCGAAGAACATATGTTCAAATACTTCATAGTTCAGCAGGTGATGTGAGCAAACATTATTATTGTGAATGGACTGTGCATTCGCAATTATAACGTTCGCTCATGTAAGGGGATCGCGGTACAGTGCGGTTAGGGAAATACATCCCTTTCCTCACTGTAGTGCGATCTCGGAGTTGGAATATTAAGTTATGGGGGGGTGTGGGGGGGGTGCAGCCTCCCACAGGGAGGTGCAGGGGGGCCTGCCCCCCTGCATAAATGTGAGTTTAGGCTAGTTCGGTAGGGAGTTAAGGGAAGGGTGGGAGTGCTATTAAATGTTGGAAATGGTGCGAGCGAAATTTTCCACACTTAACAGCAGTGTTTCGACATTGGGTATGTATGGAATTGTGTACTTTCGGTGAAACAATTCACTGATAAGTATACATTTCCAGTTAATTTTCGACATATATATATATATATATATATATATATATATCAAGGTTTTTGATTTGAGAAACTTTATTTCATGTTCTTCCCCTTGTTCTTATTGCACTTTTTACAGCAAATGGTAGAGGTAGTTTAAGAAGCTGTCATAGTTGCTAAAACTAAATATCCTTTAAACTCAGTAACAGGTACAGGAGATTGAACCTCTATACTCTCACTTCTGGAGTCATTACAGAAAGTAAATCATGTTTATCTATGATGTTGCCTCAGGTACAATTAATTAAATTTCAGGAAAATTTATTTGTTTTCCATAAGGCATAAACCAGCATTATAGAAATGTCCCAAAAATGCTGTAAATAGTCCTTTGGATGATATCTTATACACTTTCACAATACCAAATAACTGGCAATATGTATGGAATGACCTGAAACAAATTTTCTATTCTCCTGTGTGAAATCAGCCATAATAGCACATAATATTTTGAAATATTAATGGCTGCATGTGAATATTCTTTTATGAAAATCTGTGGATAACCATGTAGAGACTCCATCTAAAAGTCATTAGTAAATAATCATGGCTCAGCTCATATGTTGAAAATGTCTGATCATTGTCATCAGTGCAAAAGGGTTTCCACTTGAGGTTTGGGTACTGGTTATTAGTTTGTTTATAGTTTCTATACAAGCCAGCAGTTCCGTCAGATTTCAGAAAAGACTCCACAGGTATAGTCCATTCAGAATACTTTACATGACTAGTCATAGAATATATGCCATGGGGATCAAATTCCTGTCTGGAGATTTTCTGTTTAATTGATATTAAACAATAAGAGAAGCTGTAGTCCAATTTAATATGCCCATTTTAAATCAGCTTTAGGTGTAATTCACATATTTTTAAAACATCTCTTTCAGACTGCATGTACTTTATTTCTTGCAAGTTTATAACTTTATTTAATCAGTTTATACCCAGCAAATCTTAACAGTTGCATTTTGCTGTTTTAAGTGTTAATGCTTCGTCTTTGTATTGTCTTGTATACATTTTCAGTGCAATATCAGCAATGAAAATATTTTGCTGGCTCCTCTGAATGTGAGTTGATCATTTGTAGTGTCACTGTACACACTACCAACAGCAGAATTCCATCTAATTTAATATCTGCAATGAATGAATTATCTCCTTATATTTTCATATAGTGATCAGGAAATATGTGTTTGCACTCTCTGTGGTCTCTTCAAAACCAAAAATGCTACTTTTGATAGTGAATAGACACAATGTTATTTCAGCTCTTTCAGCAAATGTCTTTTAAGTATTTTGTTTCTTAATACTATACTTCCTCAGAAATATTGCTGAAATGTTTATATTTCAAACCTTATGTCCATTTGTGAGCATGTTTTTCTTTGCACTGCCGTCAAGCACCCTGGTCCATAATATAAGGCTATTTGACATAATGACCATTCCAACACCTAAATAATGAAGACAGCTACCTCATGCAGCAAAGATTTTTGATTTTTGAAATTTTATTTCACATTCTTCCTTTTGTTTTGTACATATCTTTTGCACTTTTCGGGCCAGATTCAGGAAGCCTCCGTGTAAGAGTTATAACTCTTACACGGAGGCTGCAGTTAAACTGTGTGATGTCAGCATGTCATGCATATGCATGAGGTGCATGAGGCATGCTGAATCACACCAGTAACTCTTACATGGTCCGTGTAAGAGAGTAGGGGGCGTGTCTGTATGCTAAGCTCTGCAAGTGGACACGCCCCCGGAAAACTAGAATGGCTGAAAGTAAACAGCCACGAGAAAGGCCATGAAAATGTGAATAAACACACTATACAACACATGCCCCGACTGGCCATCAGTGTATAAAGTGAAGAGATGTCATAAAAGTAAATGAAAACCTTTTTTTTTTGTTAAACCCCGTAAATGTTTGCTACTGTGTGCGCGGGTGTGCTACTAGCGCAATCACAGTTAGCAGTCAGGGGAAAAGGATATAAGAACTAAATATGCAAAGTAAGCCACGAAATAATAGCTTAGTGGTAGAGTACCCACCCTATGAGTAGGCAGGCAGGGTTCGAGCCCCTACAACAACCTTTTTTTTATTTTTGTAAATAAGCACTAAAAAGCCCCCAGACAGTATTGTACAAATGTAAATATATTCCCTTTTGTAAAATGGAATGAAACAGAGCATATATTTTGAAGTAACATAAGAATAAAAATAGTCAGAAATGTACTGATAGCTAAGCTGCCGTGAGACAGAGTGCCCGTAGCCGAGTAGTGTTTAAAAAGCTGCAAACTGCGTGCCCGTTGCCAAGCAGCGGATAAACAGGCTGAAACTGTGTGCAATTAGCTGAACATGTGTGTCACTAGCCAATTAAGATTTATCCCAGTGCACACCGTTTGCGCCGCGCTGCCACAACCTAACTGCCAGTGCGCATGTAACCTCCGCAAACGAGCGCAGAACAGGTTTAAAGTGCTTAAAAGTGCTTTTGGCATGTTTGATTGACAGGTCTTCAACTCATTTCTGTCAGGAAAAGCAAAAAGCAGTTGCCAGATTCGAACACAGGATACCATGCACTAGAGTCAAGGAACTAAACCACCAAGCCATGACAGCAATACCTAGAAAAGCAGAAATAGCATATATATGGGATAAAACCCAGAATGGAGCATGAGAAAGCATTTTCAGTGAAGTAGATACAATTCCAAAACGGCCAATCAGAGAAATGTGCGGGAAAAGCGGCATATATAAGCCCCATAGGCGGAATACACAGCATAACTGATTGTAGAACAGACTTGCAGTCAGCATGAGTGGAGTAGGTGAGGGACGTTGCTTTCGAGCACAGCGTTGGGCGTTGAGGAGTCCAGATACATGGTCTGGCTCCTTGTCCATAATCACGAGGCCCAACTCATGCAGGGCCAGGTCTCATGGGGAGTATATAGGGCTGAGGCGTGGGACCAGTTGGCTCGTGAGCTGACCAGTGCTACTGGCATTCCACGCACTGGTGAGCAGGTCCGTCACCACCATGCGGACCTGAAGAGACGCAAGCAGGACCAATTGAACCGTTGGATCCAGGAGGCCCGGCAAATGCCCAACGCCCACTACTGAGTAAGTCACATTTTACCCATGTATGTAAGGATTTCAACCAGCTGATACCATGGAGATGTGTAGTCCAATATTATTCCCTTTGTATTACAGCTGCAGGTGTCCGCTCTGCGAATGTCGAGATGCACGCCAGAAGGCTGGTGTCCCTGCGCCACCATGCAGGTTAGTAACCCCACCCAGTACTTGTAAATAAATATTATTATGTACCATGTATCAGAACAGTGCAGTGTATTGATTAAAAGTAATATAATGTGCAAGCAGGAATTGAGCGTCTGCAGGTATGGCTGCAACAAGTTCATCAGTATGCAAGTGTAACTGGAAATATAATTGATAGGATTAAACAGTGCTGTAATACAGATGTCCCATCATTAATTAAATATACTGTAACCTGCAGTATAGTCTCAAGAGTACAGCTTCAGAATCTGAGGTAGTCACATGTCAGATATATCCCCTGTTGAAATGCTGAATCATGACAGAAGTGAGGCTGTTGGAAAGTGTTTGAATCACCACAGGTCTAATATGTGAACAAAGCCTAGAAGTACCAACCTGAACTGTGAAGTTGCAGAATGTATGAGAGTGACAGAAATGCTCATGTATGAATAAATAAAGTAGTAATAACCCCTGAATATATAAGCCTCAGTGTGTTTGTACAGAACTAAATGCATGTGGGAAGTACAAATTAACATCCCAAACTGATTTCAGTGTGTCTGAATCTGAATGTCTAGCTCAAAATCTGTATATGGTGATAACAGTAAACAATTTGCAGATAGAATGAATGATTATCTGACAGACTAAACAGCCATAGTTGTCCCCTGTCCTGTCATCAAAGTGTAGCAGGATGATGTATCTGATCAAATTCAAAATAAGTAGGATAGTGATGTATGTGTAACAGGTGTAGCATGACAGTCAAATAAAGATTATTTTGAAACATCAGCCTCAACTTAATTGTGTATCTATGATAAATGTGAATTAATGTTTAACATATGAATGTGTCATCACTTTCTATCCCCACCCAACCCTGTAATTCCATATAACAACATCCACTAAATAATGGTATGTGAACATTTCATTAATCATGGACATTTGTCCGTTCAAACATATATGCATGTCTGTTCGTGCATGTGCCCTGTTCATACCTGCAAATACGATGGCCTGTTGCCATTAATCAACCCTGCATGTCGTTTGACTGTGTTTTGCTGTTCAAATAATGCATGTGATATTGATATGCCCCTTGTTCAATGGTGTCCATATCTGGGTGTTTGTTTGATGGGAATACCAATGCATGCTGTTACAACTAATCTGAATGGAATAAAATGCCACTAACCCAAACTAACATAACTACTCACAAACCTAGAACGCTTGGGAAGGCAGGTCCCAGCGGACCCACCTCTCCCACCTCAGCTGGTGACTGCACCTGGCACTAGTGCCCAGGCGGACCCCCTCCGGTGGCCCTGTGCCACCTTCGGGTGGAAGCGCTGCAGGGGATGGGGCCCGTCCCCTCTGCAAGTGTGGCCGGAGGGTTCGTCCACTCACCCTCCGCGGTGTCCGGTCTGTGGTGCGTGGGAGATCCAAGACACTGTTCTTGGACCCCACGCCAGCTCGAGGCTCGTGTGGCACAGCTAACGCGGCCCCGCCCTACACAGCCCCAGCACAGCCCGTCCTGGGCTGTGAAGGAACAGTGGCAACTGCCTATGGGTGGGGATATCAGTTCCACTGTTGCCATCTGTGGGCTCGTGCATCTCAGATATCCCAACCTCCGTCCCGTCAATTGTGTAACCCCCACGTGTGTCATACACCGTCCCTGTATGCGTCTTGTCTGTCTTGTCTGTTAACCTACCCAACCTACCTCCCCAGCTTTACCGACTTCCTTCACCTGTCATACCACTCTCACCTGTAAAAAAAAAAAGGGCACTCTGTCCCACAAAAATTACCCCATACATAGCTGTCCATGTCGCAGACATGTCCGCTGGACATCTAAACTGTTAATTACAATTGGCTGTACAACAAATATTAATGTTGTCCTGACACCTCTCTCAGAGGTGGAAGGTTTCAAATGTCTCACCAAAATACATAGAAATATACAGCTGTTGCTGCAGAAGACATGGGCATCTATGGGCCTTACCTACACCCTTCCTGCAAATCCCACGCTTCTTTCCCTACTGTCTTACCCTCTTTGTGACCCCTTTTCACCACTTTCCTGTCACCCCTTTTCTTTTCTTTCAAAGAAAATAGCTGGTGTGCGCTTGTGTTAGCGGAGCTCACCGCCAGTGCGCATGCAGACCTGGTTTAAAGTGCTTAAAAGTGCCTTTATGGCACTTTGATTGACAGGTCCTGTACTCAGTTCCAAAGTTTGCTAAGAAAAATAAATTCCCACTGTCAGTCTCGAACCCAGGACCTTGGCAACATTAGTCCGTATGACCTACCACTAAGCCATGCCTGCTTTACAAGAACAAACTGCTAAAATAAATATAACATGTAATAGTAGGAATCAGTATAAAGGTAATATAGGAGATGTACTATCCAAAGCATGTGTGGTAGAGTTTTAATGGCCAAATTACTGGATTCCCATACTAGTTCAGTGTGAGCAGAAACAGCACTGCTACCTGTTAGCTTGTACATAATAATGTAAGGTAATGTACATATGTGAAGGTATGTATATCTACACATACATATATATAAATATATATTAATACATATGAAATATAATCGTAGGTCTCAGTAGCCATACACACTCACTACAGGAAAAAGTTAACATAATTGCTGCAACCTGAATCTGCAACACAGCCTGACCCCTGTGTGACCTACTTACCCTTCTAACTGCTTACAGGTGGCCTCAACACTTCGATTGACAGGTCCTGTACTCAGTTTGAAAGTTTGCAAAGTAAAAAAATCCCACTGTCAGTCTTGAAACTAGGACCTAGGTAACATTAGTCTGTTTGACCTACCACTAACACATGCCTGCTGTGGAAGAGCACACTGCTAAAATAAATATAACATGTAATAGTAGGAATCAGTATAAAGGCAATATAGGAGATGTACTATCCAAAGCATGTTTGGTAGAGTTTTAATGGCCAAATTACTGGATTCCCATACTAGTTCAGTGTGAGCAGAAACAGCCCTGCTACCTGTTAGCTTGTACATAATAATGTAAGGTAATGTACATATGTGAAGGTATGTATATCAACACATACATATATATAAATATATATTAATACATATGAAATATAATCATAGGTCTCACTAGCCATACACACTCACTACAGGAAACAGTGAAGATATATGCAGCAACCAGAATCTGCAACACAGCCTGGCTCCTGTGAGACCTACTAAGCCCTTTAACTGCTTAAAGGTGCCTCTAGCACTGTGATTGATAGGCCCTATACTCAACCCAAAAGCAGAATATGAGCATACTAGTAGGCCCTACCACAAGACCATTGTAACACTAGTCTGTATGACCTACCACTAAGCCATGACTCTCATACAGGAATATAGTGCTAAATAAGTGGAACATGTAATAGTAGGAATGAAGATAAAGGCAATATAGTATGTCTACTACCCAAAGCATGTCAGGCAGACTTTTATAGTCCCAATTACTGGATTCCCATACTAGAGTAGTGTTAATGGAAACAGCCCTGCTAATTGTTAGCTTGTACCCAATAATGTCAGCTAATGTACATATATGAAAGTATGTATATGTACACAGAATATATATTCATATAGCAATACATATGACATATAGTTGTAGGTGTCAGTATGCATACACACTCACTACAGGGAACAGGCAAGATAAATGCAGCAACCTGAATCTACAACACAGCATGAAGCATGGGAGATGTACTAACCTTCACACTCACAGAACACTGTCAACAGCATACCAGCATGGTCCACGCCCTACAATCTGAAAGGGCAACGCCTATCTCACATACCCTTTTATAGCAGTGTCCTGAAATCACAGTCAGACATGCAATTAGTACACACCCAGCTGCTTGCAATTAGCAAATGCTGCCTTACAATTGGTGCAGAGGCCATCACATGGATCCATGCAGATACCTACAAAAGTATTCAGTACCCACACTCCACTCATGCAATACAGTCATTGCACTAACCGAATGAGAAAGAGAGAGAGAGACAGACAAGGAGAGAAAACAAAATATACTGACAGCAAGCAGCAAAACAGCAGCAGCAGCAGCAGCAACAGCAGCAAAATACAAGCAGCACGACTGACTCACCAAAAGCTGCCACAAACACAGGTAATGCAAAGTAGCAGGTTAATCCTGTGTATACTGTGACACCTCGAAATGTATCATAGTTCACTATCAATAGGTATGTCCATGAGATAGGTTGTGTGTAGATAGTCATGAAATATAAACATATGTAAAATTGTTGTACATGTGGGCCATAACTAACACTTCCATAGCTTAGAACACAAGGCCAGTTGTGCATATGATGCAGTAGTTCCCAGGGTCAGTAGAGGTTCCTCCTCATTGGTGTGGGACCACTGTGTATGTATGGCACTGTTCAGGTACATATCATGTAGTATGGCCATGGATTAATATCAGTCTGTCCTGTGGTGCTATGTCCTCCAGGGGTGAATGTAGCACACATCCAGGGATACCATTCCGTAACAGTGATGATATGTGTTCTGCAATGATGAGGTGGCTCCCACCGGGACATGTGAGAGGATAGGGAGGTTACAGTAATCTGGGATAACTAATAACACGTGTGTAGGACAATGGGGGGGGGGGTACCTGCACCTAAACTGTCTGCAAAATTGTTGGCAATATCTGTGCATTTGGTGAATGTGAAGCATCTTAACACTGCAGACAACAGATGCCTTCCCGTCATGTGAATCTGCCCTGTGCTGCAGTAGCCTCCTACTATTGTTATACAATATGCAATGGTTATACAATATAACAATGGTGCAAGAGCACCAGCTGGCAGTGGCCGCGGATGACAACGGGCCCACTCGCGCGCCTCAAGTGCCAGCACCAGCCCCAGCAATGCTGGGTCTGTGCTGTCATCCAGACGCCCCAGGAGACCACGTGCACGTGGCTCTGGACAGTCCCAACAGGGAACTGTGTCCAGTCAACACACCCCTGCTTCCGATGACAGTACCCAGTCTGGGTTAGTACCGGATATGGCCCGTAGCACCCCTGCCAGGCACAGGTACCGTGTCCGTGCCCACAGACACTGATTTGGATGACCTGACAGGTGCAGTCTGTGGCTGTCCACAAAACCCTGTACATGGCAGCCATTATGTGGGACTGTGTGCGTGCTTACACACATGCAGAAACCTAACACCTAGGGCAAACACATACACACACACACTGCACCAACAACGGTCCACCCTGTACTGCTGCCCCTCACAAACACACATACACACACATGTCAATTGGTGTTACCAGTGGCCGGCTTGGGCATATCTAACCCACACCCTGTGCATATGATGACACTGTGCCACCTCCTGCATACTACAACATCGGTGCAGGTAAAGGTAAACACGTTGCTGATGCACAGGGTGACTACATAGATGTGTATAAGTAGTAACATGTTGGTAACTGTTGTGTGTTGCAGTATAAATGTGTGTATATCCCATCAGTCCTGCTGCAGTAACTGTATGAATGTCCTCAATTGTTATCTGCACCCATACTACTTAACAAAGTGTACCTGCTGCACACCATCACATGCTAACATTGACTATGGCAATGTGCATCTTGTGCTGTTATGTAGATTCAGCTACATGTATCTGTTCTGTCACACATGCATTTATACACACCCTGCTACCCACACACATGCACACGCTCACCTGCCATTCCCATTATTTATCACCCTACATGAGTAGCTGTTGATACATGACAGGTACACATTTCAGAAGTGCACTATGTTGTTTACTACTGGCATCCCCTTCTCTACCTGTACTCACAGGGTGCAGGCAACCTCATCAGTTGGAAGATGTAATGTGCATCAGGTACTGTAGTACCCTGATTGCCACAGCAAACATGCTTCCCATACGGAAATGCACACACAGACACATCCCACATCCACACACTCGCCACATTCAGGCTTCAGAACACTATCTAGGTATATTCGGTACATGTGCATGTTCAAGTAGCATGTAACACTATACTGAGTACTGGCACTTAGTTGTCTGTAGTCATGTTGTCTGTATAGAATAAAAGAAATGTTTTATTATCCTACTCCGTTTTGTGGACATTACTTGAACAAGTGTTACCTTACATGTGTTATCAGTACCAACACCTTCTGTTTTGTAGTTTTGTTTGTATAGGGTGCTATCAACATCACTGCTTGTTAAGGGTAATGACCACCCTGCAGTGCATAGCCCCATGTGGCAAAAGCCACATCCCACCTCATCATTGTGCACACACACTAACCCCACCAACAGTAAACCACATACTTTCCATTTGCAAGGTTCAAACCCACACCTAACTGTGCAATGACAGTAGAAACAGACACATTAGCAGAGTGTGCTATTTGCAGTAGTTGGAGAAACGTTTACTAATGCTGTACTTAGAGGGTGCTGACATCATCTGTGTGTAGGAGGTAGGATGTGCACCCTGTAGTGTGTTCTCCCAGTTGGCAAAAGGCAGTTAACCCTCCCAGCATAGTGCACACACATAAACCACACTCATACATTCCCTTTGCAGGATTCAAACCCCCACCTAAGCACGTTATGACACTGAAGAACGACACATTAGCAGAGCGCTATGCAAATTACTGGAGGACTTTACTACAGGTGATATAGTTATACAGTCCTGACATCATCACTATTTCAAAAGGGAGATCTGCATCCTGTACGATACTGTCACGGTTGCTAATAGGGACATTTCCCACACACACACATCGATGTGTTGGAGGTTTGCATATGGGGGATCCAGAACACCAGTGTGATTAGTATATGGTTTGATTGCAACAATGAGGGATATACTCCCAGTGGTGATTAGTTTTTACTCATGTTTGTAAAGATCAGCTCTAGTATATCTGCCCCTCTTGTGGGAAGGTTGGTTACCTGTTCCATAGCCAAAGAATGTCTGATCAATGGGAATCTTACAGCTTGGGTATTGTGGCCTGTGTAATGTACACAGTCTATGTTTGGGTAGCTGGCATCACCCAGTATGATGGTGTTTGCAGAGTAATCTAAACTCTCCTGTGTCAGCATGAAGGCTGTGTGGGAGACCTGAGTTTGAGAGGGTGCTGTAAGAGCTCCTCTGTGTCTCTTTCCATGTGGTCCAGGGTGGCGTCCCAACAGGTAGCTGACTGTGACCCTCCCTTGCTCTGTCTGGAGTGCGCACGCCTGTCAACAGCTCATGTCAAGCAAGTGCACACCCCTCATAAATGATGTGGAAGCCTTCAAAGGCCCAAGGCCTGTTGAAACTATGGACCAGACTGCAGATACCTGTATAGAGGCATTCTGTGGACACATTCAGGAATGCATGGATCATGAAGCCACATATGAAAGCATGACCCAATTCTCCAAAGACAGATGTCCTGGGCACGGACACCAGCCATAAACACACTATACAATAGAAGGATGGCGCCACTACATGATACAACAACCTCCCAAAATGTGAAGGCACCACTGATGAGTATTGGAAGACAACTACAGGCACCCATATGATTGTCTAAGGCCATCTTTGAGAGAGGATTCCACAAGCCACTGAGGATAATCACAAGGCTGCCTGTAGTTATGTTAGTAACCTGGGTGGTACTACCCAGATATGCTCAGAGGTAATACAATATGTCACACAAAATATAAAACACACAGACATTGCCATCATCCTAGTGGACAGGTTCAATGCTGCCTTCTCTTCCCACCACACCAAACCGGAGCATATGTGTCGCATCACAGTGCTTCCCCTGACATCACAGATGCTCAGGTAAGAGATGCCCTTCCCAAAGCAGTAAACACTGCATCAATGGGACCAGACAGTGTCCCAGGCTGTGTCCTACATGAACCACAAGAAGAGCTACACCCAGACATAACACCACTGTTCAATCCCAGCCTTAATACATGATATGTGACCAGAGAGTGGCATACAGCAACAGTGGTCCCTCAACATGCAGGTGGTGCCGTCACGGATCCTGGACACTACTACCCCATATGTCTGACTAGCTTTGTCTGCAAAGCTATGGCAAGAATCATCAAGAACCTCACATATCTAGATATTGTGGACCTACAGACATGTCACCATACACAGTTTGGCTTTGTCAATGGCAAATCCTGCCTATCAAACCTGTTTGCTTTGTTTGAAACAGTCACCAAGGCGACTGTCAAGGGGTAGGAGGTCCACACAGCCTACCTGGACCTTGCATAAGCCTTGGATACAATACCCCACTTGTGCATTCTAGGGAAGCCCACCAGTGTACATATTAACCCCTATGTCACTATGGGTATTGCACAGTGGCTCAAGGGCAGAACACACATGGTAGAATTGCTGGAGCCATGTCAGCCTCCAACCTGGTACAAGTGGTGTCCCACAAGGCAAAGCCCTAGGGGCTGTCATGTTCATTATATATTTGTCATAGGTACAGGCCAACATGGAAGTACTGTGGCTCAGCACGTCACAGGTGACTGCAGACCGAACACCATAATCAACTCAACAGCTAACACACGCATCCTCCAAAAGGGACTCTTGCAAACACACGACTTGTGCCACAGCCATGGCCTCAACATGAATGACAGAAAGAGTATAGTCATCCCCTTTGTCAAACAGTAAATGACCACAATGTACCACATATGTGTTAATCCAGTAAGTGCAGACCTAGGAATTATGGACCTTGGGGTACGAGGTTGATAGCATCCTACCATTTGACAACAACATGGACAAAGTGGTTAGGTAAGCATGTGATATGGGCCACATCATCATGGGATCCACATGTAGGCCAGGGGAGGACATTGTGCCCTTTACTCATCCCTCATCATGCCCATAATTGACTATGATGAACCTGTCGGCATGCACCTTACCAGACACCTGCAGCAACTGGGGCTACCACATATGTACCTCGACAAGGTGATCAAAGTGCTCAAACAGATGCCACATACTGACTGGTTAAAGTAGCAGCAGCTCTACTCAGTGACATACTGCCTCTTCATAGGCAATCTGTGCCTTACATAGAAGGCCAGGTCATACCCTCACGTAATGGCCATGCTGCATCTCAGAATATCCAGATCCCACCAGGATACACGCTGGAAATACATGAACTTCAGGAGTGATATACATAGGACATGGTGTAGGGGCACATTCACAACTCAGAGGCACCCTTCATTCCTGATTATTATCCCAATAGAGGTTAGGCGGACTGACTCAGTGACTATCCTCAAGAGCGATATTAATGACTGGATGTGACATTGTAGGGTTACCCTGGGTATCACTTATGTGTCACTGTGAGAAAGAGGCACAGTATACTAACCTTGGAAAAGGGCATAGCAAGACAGATTCACAATGCATGTTGAAAGGCACACATTCTGGCTAAGTGGATACATGCCCTGGGCAGATATCCCTGTACGAACCTATGGACCTATGTCTCTTTTCACCATTGGCCCTATGTGCTGTCAATCACCAATGTAATCTCAATACTCTGGTAGCATGTGCAAAGGTCAGTTGTCAGTCACCTCTATGGTACAGTTGTGGAATATGTGTGTCATGTAGTAATGTCACAGCTGCCACATGTACACAGTCAACCTTATCCCTACCCATTGATGTACATCACATGTATGAGATGGAAACACATGGCCAAACTGTAACAACAACATACAAGTCAGTCAGATGCATGGACACATATGACTCAGTCATTGTCCATGCCACCACAGCTGATGTGGGATGTCGCTCACTGGGATACGTGATAGGGAACATGGAAGGGATCACTGAGCAAGTGACACAGGCTGGTAGACCCTGACCTTGGTTGGCATCAGACCCTCACCAGGGATTCCGACAAATTACTGAATGCTAATGAATAAGTGTATCTACAACACCCTAGCTGAATGGTTCTTAGCATGCAGTCACTGCATTGCTATGGAATACTGTCTTACCACTCCCACAACAGGTGAAAACATGCAGCTCCTGTACATTAACAACATGTAGACCTTATGCCCCAGACCAGGTGTGCATCCCTCACTACTAGGCTGATAGCATCTACATCTCACACTGTATATACACATCCCACATGCAGAATCTGCACAGAAGACCACGGTCATAATGTTACCCTGTGCAAATACCATGTATTCACATGTGGCAGGCATCACACATGGTAACTATTGAAAGTCACAGGTACATATGTGTATTTGGCACACACATACATCATGTGTTCATTGCCATAACCGGTGTAATCAATGTCATGCATTATTGTGAGGGACAACCCACATACATGGGCATTCTGTGTGTGCACAACACACATGGCATGTCTGTAATCAAAAGCCATACATAATTGTGATATCATTTAGAAATGGGTATGTGCATCCTGTAGTGTGTTTTCCCAGTTGCCAAAAGGGATATATCAATCATACACACTTACCCCCTTCACACACACTTGTCATCTGCCGGATTCAAACCCCTACCTAACTATGTTAAGACACTAGAGACGGACGCATTAGCGCAGCGCGCTATTCGCATTACTGGGGAAAGTTCTTTCCCCTGATATACTTATAGGGTGCTGACATCATCAGAGTTTAGAAAGTGGAATGATCATCCTGTGGTGTGTTTTCCCAGTTGCCAAAAGGGATGTTTCTTTCATACCCACACACTTACCCCCTTCACACACACTTGTCATTTGCCGGATTCAAACCCCTACCTAACTATGTTAAGACACTAGAGACGGACGCATTAGCACAGCGCGCTATTCGCATTACTGGGGAAAGTCCTTTCCCCTGATATACTTATAGGGTGCTGACATCATCAGAGTTTAGAAAGTGGAATGATCATCCTGTGGTGTGTTTTCCCAGTTGCCAAAAGGGATGTTTCTTTCATACCCACACACTTACCCCCTTCACACACACTTGTCATCTGCCAGATTCAAACCCCTACCTAACTATGTTAAGACACTAGAGACGGACGCATTAGCACAGCGCTATTCGCATTACTGGGAAAGTCCTTTCCCTGATATACTTATAGGGTGCTGACATCATCAGAGTTTAGAAAGTGGAATGATCATCCTGTGGTGTGTTTTCCCAGTTGCCAAAAGGGATGTTTCTTTCATACCCACCTTCACACACACTTGTCATCTGCGGATTCAAACCCCTACCTAACTATGTTAAGACGCTAGAGATGGACGATTAGCACAGCGCTATTCGCATTACTGGGGAAAGTCCTTTCCCTGATATACTTATAGGGTGCTGACATCATCGGAGTTTAGAAAGTGGAATGATCATCCTGTGGTGTGTTTTCCCAGTTGCCAAAAGGGATGTTTCTTTCATACCCACACACTTACCCCCTTCACACACACTTGTCATCTGCCGGATTCAAACCCTACCTAACTATGTTAAGGCACTACAGACGGACGCATTAGCGCAGCGAGCTATTCGGATTACTGGGGAAAGTCCTTTCCCCTAATATACTTATAGGGTGCTGACATCATCAGAGTTTAGAAAGTGGAATGATCATCCTGTGGTGTGTTTTCCCAGTTGCCAAAAGGGATGTTTCTTTCATACACACTTACCCCCCCCTTCACACACACTTGCCACCTGCTGGATTCAAACCCCTACCTAACTATGTTATGACACTAGAGATGGACGCATTAGCGGAGCGCGCTATTCGGATTACTGGGAGAATCCTTTGCTCCAATATACTTATAGGGTGCTGACATCATCAGAGTCTAGAAAGTGGAATGATCATCCTGTGGTGTGTTTTCCCAGTTGCCAAAAGGGATGTTTCTTTCATACACACTTGCACACACACTTACCCCCCTTCACACACACTTGCCACCTGCTGGATTCAAATCCCTACCTAACTATGTTATGACACTAGAGACGGACGCATTAGCACGCTATTCGGATTACTGAAAGAATCCTTTTCTCCAATATACTTATAGGGTGCTTACATGATCAGTGTCTAGAAAGGGGGACGACCATCCTCTGGTGTGTTTTCACATTTGCTAGGGGTAACATTTGGACCAAGTGTGTGAGCATGCCCAGTTCAGCCTTCCTGTGGCATGTTGTGTGAAAGATGTCTCATTTATCTAAGTGTGTGAGCATGCCCAGTGTGGGCTTTACATATGTTGAACTCTGCAGCCCATCACATTTGTGGATGAGTGTGACCTTCAACAAATACCTCCAGTTTATGGTTGTGTGTTCTGTGCCATGTTGTGTAGTTACTGTCGAATGCTTTTTGTGTGAACAAAACTGGGAGTATACTGTGCCTGCAGGTTTTGCATGGGATACTTTGCACACAATTGTCAACATCCGTTCATACTGACCTAACACTGTAGCACTGTCTAGTGTAGTGTTTCAGTACTTTCACTGTGGTGGTCAGTATCCTGGGCTTCAGTCCTATCACTGATTTACATTTCCATAGTGTGCACAACAGGCTGGTTAAGGTCCAGTTGTGCACATCTGCACAAAGGCAGTGCCTCTACAGACCCTGTTAATTGCTGCCCCATAAGCTTAACAAGTGTAGTCTGCAAATCTATGGAGAGGATCATAATTGAGCTCATAAACAATGATATAGGGGACATGCAGACATTGTACCCATCCCATTTTGGCTTGGTCAGGGGCAGATCATGCCTTTTGTACTGGGTTGACATCTTCAAATTGGTCACTTAGGCCATTGTTGGGGAAAAGCAGTCCATACAACCTACCTTGGCCTTGCTAACACTTTCAACACAATACCCCACTCAGGTATTGTGGAAAGACCTCACAACTGAAATGTAAACCCATATGTCACAAGATGGGTTGCAAACTGGCTTAAGGACGGGACCCACAGGGTTAGAGTTGCTGGCACTATGTTAGACTCCAGGCTGGTCACAGGTGGTGTCACACAGGGCTCAGTCCTTGGCCACCATTGTTTGTCATGTACTTCCCAGAACAGGCCAACATGGGAGGACTTTGGATGACAATGTTAGCAGATGAGTGCACACTGGGCACCATAGTGGACAGTGCATCACACACAGATATCCTTCAGAAGGGACTCACAGTAACTGATAGCTGGTGCCAGGGCCATGGCCTGAAGTCAGAGTGCACAACATGTGTAGACATACCCTTCAGGAAAAGCAAGGTGACCCCAAGCTACCATATTGGTGGCAATCCTCTAAGCACAGAGGAGGTTATCACGGACCTGGGGACCCAGGTTGACAGTCGCCATTCTTCTGAGACTCACATTGCTAAAGTGGCTAGGAAGACCTTCTACATTGCCCACCTGATAAGGATGGGATTCACATCCAGATCTAGTGGGTCATTGTTCCCCTGTACTCTTCAGTTATCAGACCGGTGATCAAGTCAAATGCCCTATTCTGGCTGTATCTCACCCAACATCTGCAGCAATTGGAGACACCCTGACTGTCCCCACCTAAAGGATCAAGGAACCACAACAGCTGTCACATGCTGCCAGATTGAAGACACTCACACTCTATTCACTCACATACCGTCTGCTTAGAGGTGACATGTGCCTGACATGCGAGGCCATGTCCAAACAGAGATTAATGGACATGCTCCACCTCAGACTCAGAAGATCCACCTGAACCACTAGTGCAGGTGACTGACACCTTAGCAGGGATGTATGTTGGACATGTTGTAGGGATGGAGTTATCACTCGGAGACTCCTATGCTGTGGAATACAATCCTGGTCCATTTGAGGCAGAGCACCTTGCTGGCTGTGTTCAAGAGGTATCTTGACCTAATGCTAGTCGGAGAATGTGTTTGTCCATCAACACATTGTAGCGTTGTTTGACATGTCATATGTCTTGTTTAGTATACTGTGCCTCTGTCTACCTGTGACATAACATTGATACCCAGGGTAAACCTCCCATCTCCCATCCACTCATTAGGATTCCTGTTGAGGGACTCAACCAGTGTCTTTATGGACAACCTGTAGTGTTAGTTTACTCATGTGTGGGGTGGCCTCTGTGTTTTGGATAATGCAGTACAGCCTGTCCTATATATGTCAGTGCTGGGGTTCAAGTCCCTCATGTGCATATCTCCTGCCATTCACATTGTACAAGGTGCGGCATGTGCATTGCTGACAGCTTGGACATGGCTTTCTACATCAGGCACAGCTTGTGTCTGGGTGGCCAGCATGGCAGTGTGTGTAACTGCATTCTGTTTAATCAGGCGACACATTACATGTGTTCCAGCTCTTTGATACTCCTGGTGAGGTACTGTTGTGGACTTTACAGTTGCTGAATCTATCTGCTGAGGTACACCACACAGGCGCTGTTGTGGTCATTTGTAATGCTGCTGAAAGATAACTGCAAAACCACAATGACCTCCCTTAGCTAGATGTCATAACCCTCATGATTAGGTTGGTATATGGATTGTTGCTGTTAACCCTACAGCCACATTTTTGTCCAATGCAGGATATCTATCACCTTGTGTCCCCATTCTGGCATTACATGTTAGGAATGTCATGGGTCGACACCTATGTGGGAATTGGTGGTCACTTACTGGATTATCCACAGAGGCTGACTATACTGTTTTCACCATTTAACATGCTGACATGGCTATGGCACCAGCTGTCTGTTTCTATGTGGCCCTTTTATCGGATGCTTGTGTCAGCTGGTGTATCAGATATGTCAGGTGGCTTGTTGTCCTCTACAAACATGTTCCAGCACAGTCCTTACTTGTTGGCCTGTACCTATGGGGCATATATACCAGATGGTGAAGGTCCCAGGACCAAGCTTTGTGGGATGCCTGTTATATGTGGTTTGTAGTCTGACATGGCTGCTGCATGTCTGACCATGTCAGTTCTCTCGTTGGTCTGGTTTGCAAACCCTCCCATGACATTGGGGTGTATATATCAGCTGGTGAGCAAATCTATACGGAACACATAGGGTATTGTACAGAAGGCTTTGCAAGGTCCGGCTACACTGTGTGGACCACATTGCCCTCATCACTGACTTCAAGTACTGTTTCAACTGAGTCACACATGTTTAGGGGTGGGGTCTGCACTTTGTAAACCCACACTGGGTAGGGTCGGGTGTCAATAGATCCACAATATCATTATGTCTGTGGTACATGCTGGTCCTTTCCATAGCTGTGCAGACCAAAACTCTCATGATTCTGTGGTGGTTGTTTTCCTATCCATTCAGGAGACACCTTTGTTGAGAACACCCACTGTTGTTGTACACTGCTCTTTGGGTACCCTGTGGTAAGGGTGACATAATGTCAGGAGAGGCAGTCTGCTGGGGAAGGTATTTGGCATTATGGGGGTTTGCACTGCACATGTCAGGATGTATGTTGGCCATACCTGTGTGTGTCTGGTATGTTGTTTGTAATATCGGTGTGATCCGGAGCATATCCAGGAATCAACAACATGCTTACTACCATCATTTGCAACAGCCTTGGGGTTATCTGTAGTGTCCTGTACAATCTGTATCATAATGGGTTCATACTAGGCTACCCCCTAGGGCATCTGTAAGCCTGCATGTCCATTTTGTTTGATGGATTCTGGGGAATTGTTTACACCTGTGTCAGTGCTAGTATGATACCAGGGGTATAGTGACAAACAGCTCAGAAGCTGACTTCACACTTCTTCGGACTGAGATGGTATCCATTAAGCCCACTGGGCCAGTGGAAACCACAACACACAATGGTGACTCCTGCACAGACACTTTCGGACATCTCCGAGTAAGCATGGACCATGCAATCACAAATGAGAATGACACCTTCACCACCAAGGAAAGTGGCCTGTCTGGTGGACCCCAGCCATAAACAAACTGTATAACAGATGAAGGATACTAATGCAAGACAGAGCTACATCTCCAGAATGTAAGGCAGCTGTGATCAGCAGTAGTAGAAAGCTACATTCTCACATAAAGACACCCACGTTCAACTTGGGGACATAAATCACCACAGGCGATGAAGGTAACCACACTGCTTTCTTCAGTTATGTCTGACGCCTGGGTGGGAACCCTCATATATGCTCAGATTTGGTACACAACAACTTATATCCCAGGGACCTGACAGATATTACTGACACCCTGGCAGACCAGTTCAGTGCAATGTACCGCCTCCCTCACCCCCAAGACATGATAGTTAGCACAGCTGTATGTAACCTCACTGTCATCCTGGATGTCCATGTGAGAGCCGCAGTCAAAAGGCAGTACACAGCATCAATGGGACCTGATGGTATCCCCAGTTGCATGCTATGTGAACTACAGATGGAGATAAACCTGTATATGCAGATCCTATTTAACCTTAGCCTTGCTACAGGATCTGTACCTGAACACTGGCGGACGGCAACAGTGGTCCCACTCCACAAAGGAGATGCCTCCACAGACCCTGGCAGCTACCACCACAGAAGCTTAAACAGCCTTGTCTGCAAAGCTTTGTGAAGGGTCATTATGGAGCTTCCACACAGAGACATTGGTGTCCTACAGACCCTTGATCACACCCAATTCAGCTTTGTACAGTGCAGATCCTGCGTTTTGCACCAAGTTGACTACTTTGAAACTGTCAGTAGAGCCGTTGATGAGGGCTACACAGTCCACACAACCTACCTGCGCTTGGCTAAGGCCTTTGACACAATACCCCACTCAGGCATCATAGACAAGCTCAACAGCTGAGATATAACACCATATGTCACAGCATAGGTTGCAAAATGGCTTAGAAACAGAACCCATAATGTCAACATTGCAGGTGCCTTGTCAGGTTCGAAGCCAGTCACAAGTGGTGTCCCACAAGGTTGTGTCCTGGGACCTCTCTTATTTGGTATTTACTTTTCA
Organism: Protopterus annectens; assembly: GCF_019279795.1. Lineage (NCBI taxonomy): Eukaryota > Metazoa > Chordata > Ceratodontiformes > Protopteridae > Protopterus > Protopterus annectens. The sequence goes on along the minus strand of NC_056748.1, from coordinate 969,118,372 downwards.
GATGTGAAAGCAAACATAGGAGGGTTGTGGCCGACAAAGTTTACAGATGACTGCAACCTGGGCACCATAGTGAATACATCAGCCAGCACACACATCCTACAGACTGCCGTCACACTGACAGATAGCTGGTGCTGGACTCATGGCCTAAAACTGACTGCGACTGATGTGTAGCCATCCCCTTTGGGAGGAACACAGTACCCACAGATCTGTACATAGACAGCAACCCAATGAGTACAGGAAACAAATCAGACAGCTGGGGACACATGTAGATAGTGACATCTCATTTGACACCCATGTTGCCAAAGTTGTTTGACAGACTTTCTATCTTGGCCACCTTATCATGGAGGGTATTCCATCCAGACCATAGGAGGTCATTGTACCACTATACTTCTCCCTTATCAGGCCCATGCTTGAATACAACGCCCCATTTGGTATGTACCTCAACCAGCACTTGCAGCAGCTGGAGAGACCCCACAAGTACCTTACCATGACGATCAGGGATCTACAACACATGTCATATACTTCCAGAATAACTAAAACAAGCTTTTTCAGTGTCATACCACATACGTACAGGTGACCTATGCCTGACATACGAGACCATGTCCGATCAGGATTTGGTAGACATGCTCCACTGCAAGCAATCCACATCCACCAGAAACATGGGAGCTAAAGATTTGAACCTCAGCACATACATGTATAGGACATGCTGAAGGGACAGAGTCATAACTCAGAGGCATCTCACACTCTAGCAGAGTATCCCAGTTCATGTTAGACAGAGTACCTCACTGACTCTCTTCAAGAGACATCTGGACAGCTGCATGTGGACAGGGGCACAGACTGGACAGAGGCATAGTCACATTATTCAATTATGTAAGGTGGTCATAATGTGTCACTACTAAGTCAGAGGCACAATATTTCGTATCTATGCAGTACACATATTACCACTATGAGGGGTGGCAATAGCAATATTCATCAGGGACACCCTCACCTCATGGTTGGTGGCAACACACGATGCATTGTACACCATCCGGGTGCAATTAACCATAGGCAAGACTGCTCTGAAGTTTGTAGCATGTTACAGGCCATCCTCTGGAACTCAGGTACCTCACAGAGCTTTCATGAAAACAGTGGCGGGGATACATGTACCTGCAAACACCATCACACTGGGTGATCCCAACTATCCAAATATAGACTGGGATCAGTACTACAGCCACAACACTCTAGCCCACAGGTTCCTAGAGTTCATACACTCACATGCCATGGAAGAACTAGTCACCATCCCCACAAGAGGAGACAACATAGTAGATCTCATCATCACAAACATGGGCTCACAATGTTCAACACCAGAGGTATACCCATCATTGGTGAGATCAGATCATGACCTACTCTCAGTGGAAGTCCACATCCCACCTCCACCCCAGATAGAAAGACCACAGTGCAGAACCTCTCAGAAGCCGACTACACACTTCTAATGACTGTTGTGGTCTCTTTCAAAGCCCCAAGCCAGCAGACACCATTACCCAAGCCACTGTATCACTTACAACTGCCTTCTACCAGCACCTTCAAGACTGCATGGATGAGGCAATCCCAAACAAAACACAGACTCGTTGTACCAGAGGCAAGCGTCCAGTGTGGTGGACCTCAGCCATAAACAAGCACTACAACACAAGGAAGGAGGTACTACAAGATAGAGCGGTATCCGTGGAAGGGTAGACACCCGTGCTCAATATAGGTGAAACACTGAGTTCCCCATGAAATCATCCAAGGCGAATATTGGGAGTAAACCCACTAAGGGCTCACGGGACAACAATGAGGCCTTTATAGATACGTTACACACCTGGGAGGAAACTCCCAGATATGCTCAGAATAGGCTCAGAATGCTGTAAATATCACTGAACCTACAGACATTGCCAACATACTGGCTGACAGGTTCAGTGCAGATTTCTCCACCCACCCCTCCACCACAACTGGAGAGATATGTATGAAAGAGGATTGTAGCCCCCCAAACATCTCAAATGCTCAGGTGGGAACTGCTCTATCCAAGGGAAAGGACGCAGCATCCATGGGACCAGATGGTGTCCCTGGTTTTGTGCTCCATGAACTCACTCAAGAATTAAACCCGCAGTCAGGGCAGCTGTATGATCTTAGCCTCAACTCAGGATATGTTCCCAAGGAGTGGCATATGTCAATGGTGGACCCACTTCACATGGGGGTGCCTCCACCGACCACGGAAACTACCATCCCATCAGCTTGACAAGCAGGGTCTGCTAAGCTATGGAGAAGATCATAATGGAAGTCATAGATGAGGACATAGGGGACTTGCAGACATTAGATCCAACCCAGTTAGGCTTTGTTGAGGGCAGATCATGCCTTTTAAACTTGGTTGACTGTTTCATAACAGACACCAAGGCCATTGACAAGGGCAAGGCACTCCACACAGCCTACCTTGACCTGGCAAAGGCTTTCAACACAATACCCCACTGGCGTATCATTGAAAACATCACCAGCTTAAATGTGAACCCATACATCACAAGATGGGTTGCAAACCGGCTACGTGACAGAACAGACAGGTTCAGACTTGCTGGTGCCATGTCACACTCCACAACTGTCACAAGTGGTGTCCCACAGGGCTCAGTCCTGGGCCCACTATTGCTCAGCATCTACTTTTCAGAAGTACAAGCAAACACAGCAGGATTATGGCTGACAAAGTTTGAAGATGACTGCAGACTGGGAACCATAGTTGGACACCCATCTGACACAGACATCCTTCAGAAGGGTGTCATAGACACGGATAACTGGTGACAGAGCCATGGCCTTACATTACACACTAAACAATGCATAGCCATACCCTTTGGGAAGAACAAGGTTACCACTAGTTCCCATGTAGGTGGCAATCCTCTAAGCACACAGGAGGTTATCAGGGACCTGGGCACCCAGGTTGAGAGTAACCTTTGTTTGACACTCACGTTGCCAGGGTAGTTAGGTAGAACTTCTACATTGCCCACCTCATCATGCAGGGATTCACATCTAGATCCAGGGAGGTCATTGTTCCCTGTACTCTTCACTCATCGGACCATTGATTGAGTGCAATGCCCCATTCAGCATGTATATGACCCGACACCTATGGCAATTGGATGGGCCCACAAATTCCTCGACAGGAGGAGAAAGGGTCTCAAACATATTTCTTATGCTGCCCGACTGGAGGAATTCCAGCTTGATTCCGTGACTTACCGTCTGCTCAGAGGTGACCTGTGCCTGACATCCAAGGCCATGTCCAAACCTGAGTTAATGTACACGCTTCACCTCAAGACCTCTACATCCATCAGAACTACAGTGGCAGGAGATTTAAACCTCAACACAGATATTAATAGGATGTGCTGGAGGGACAGATTCTTCAACCAGAGAGTCCCTATGCTGTGGAACAACATCCTGGTACATGTGAGGCTGAGTACCTCACTGGCTTTGTTCAAGTGAGATCTTAATCAATGGATGGGAGATTGCAGGTATGCCCCAGGGATAACCTCAGTATCACTGCTTGTCAGAGGCACAGCAATATAATGGGCAAATTATCCGTCAGAGTGAAGGTGCGGCAGACTCCACGGAACTCTGGTCTAGGCTTATAAATGCCCTAGGGCAGATAGCCTAGTATGAACCTGTGAACCTGTGAACATAGGCCTGGGGCAGTTGCTGCTATTAGGACAGTGGTCTGCAGCAAGCTATATAGTAGTAGTCAGTTTTAGCCATTGGTGTTTGACCATGGCTAATGCATGTTGCTTCTTGTTGTGGTAACAACAGGGGTGTGTGGTTATCCATGCCATTTATTGGTAGTCACCCTCATTTTGTATCTTGTTCCATGTTTTTGCACATGTACATCACTGTATGAGGTGTGACCCTGGTAGTGTCAGGGTGCTGATGTGCGCTTTGACCCTGTTTTCGATTACAGCACTGATATGTGCATTCCCTATACTGTGTGCATTTACACTGCACACATCTTGCTGTTTATACCTTTGGCATTGGGTAGCATTACATCTAGGTTCCTATCCCTTGTGATAGCTATGAGGTGGGTTTGTGTTTTGTGGTTTATGATTGGTGAGGTGGATGTTAGTCATGGTCCTCAGGTGTGCATATGATACATGGTATTACATTACTTAACACATGGCATTCATGCCTCGGGTGGTGCTGCAGGACTGCCTCTGTCGGATGCACATACTACACTCCCTGTACATTTGGAAGCAGGTTGTGTCATGTTAGGCATCCCTGTTACTGTATGAGTGAGTCAGAGTGGGTATCGGTCCCAGTGTTCCTACTGACCAAGCATATGTGCTATGCGTTGCCTCTTTGCCAAGGCCAGGGCATACTGGGCACGCCTCCTTCTGCCTACTGGGACAAGGTCAGGTTGTTCCTCCTCCAAGTCACCCCTGCCTGTGGTGGCCTTGGCAATGGTGGGGATGTTTGGCCCAGCCCTGTGCTGGTCCTGCTGCAGCTGTTTCCGCAGGATCATATTATGTAGCATAGCACATATCATGATCATTTGGGTACATGTAGTTGGTGTGTACTGCAAAGCTCCACCAGGCGTGTCCAGACACCGGAACCGTGACTTGAGCAGCCCAAACACACGCTCTATGATATTACGTGTTTGTGCGTGTGCCTCATTATGGCGTTCCTGTTCGGGTGTGTGTGCATTTCTGATGGGTGTCATCAGCCACGGCTCGAGTGCATAACCAGCATCCCCCACTAGGTGTCCGTGTGGGAAGTCCCCATTGGCAAATGATTGGTACAGCTGCGTCAGATGCCAGATGTGGGAATCGTGGTAGCTCCCATGGCAGCCAGCACACACATTCATTATTATGCCCAGGGCATCACACACGACCTGGCAGTTGATGGAGGGGTATCCCTTGCGGTTAATGTAGACTCTACCCGCTCACCGGCTGGTGCCTTGATGCGTATGTGCGTGCAGTCTATTGCACCCAGCACCTCAGGGTATCCCGCTATTTGCTGGAAGAGACGCATATTGCTGGACACAACCTCACGGTCACTAGGGACATATATATGATCACTGACATGTGGTGACATGGCATCCAGGAACTGGTGCAGTACCCTGGAGGCTGATGCCTGTGATATCCCCATCATATCGCCAGTTGGTCTCTGAAAGGTACCTGTTGCTAGTATTCTTAGGCCAACACATACCTTGGTTTCCACTGGGATGGGTTCCCCTCTGTTGGTTCTGTGTGTGAGGCGTGGCCTGCACAGCTCAACAATCTGCTGCAGGAGCTCTCTGTCCACTCTATAGCTCTACTATCTCCAGCTCATGTAACCCATGGTAGGTGACCCTAGGCCTGTATACTCTTCTCCTTCTCCTCACTCTGGGTTGTCTGTCAGCATCTGCATTATCACCACCCTCGGCAATTCGCCTATGTCTGATTATAACAGCTATGGCAGCCCCTAGCATTTCTGCTCTGAGTTCAGCTTTTTCAGGTTTCAACTCTGATAGCTTAGTTTCTGGCAGTATCTCTTGTGAGAAACAGCCTGCACTGCTCTTTGTTGTGTTTTAAGTGCTGGGTTGGGCTTCTAGTCTGCCTGTGTAATTGCCTGCTTCTAATTGTTTCCACCAATTAACTTTAGTAGTATCTTCTGGCAGTTTCCTGTATTTTGGTTGTTTCCTATTTCCTCTCTGTTTCCTGAGGGGAGCAATGTGCACACCGGCTTAAACACGCTCACAGTAACTTAAACGCGTACACATCCCTACACGGTGTTACACGCACACATCCTTACACGGTGTTAGCTAGGCTGATTCATGCTAAAACGCCAGACACCGCCTTACACACGCACGCCTGCAAACCGTTGTAAACAGTTTGCAACACGCCCCACATGTTGAACCTGCCTTACGCGCACGCGCATGCACGTATTTCAAGAAACTTAGAGTGTAGGGATAGCGTATGCCCTCAATTTCTTGACATTCCCAGTGTTCTGTTGGGACACACCTCCCTCCCTGGTGTCTGTCTGTCATCTCTTACCTTACATTGCCCTCCAATCTGGTACATTTCTTTCTATCCTTCCCCCCCATGATGTCACCTACCTCTTACTCTGTTCCTCCCCTTCTCTAACTCTTACACGACTCAGAAAGTGCTCATTACTTATGTGGCAGTGTGATTCAGTATTGTAAGCCTCATTTACATAGGATTGCCTAGTAATGCTTAGTTACATATCTTACACGGAGCTTCCCCCCCTTGACAACCACTAAACGGAGGCCATATTGTTTTGCTCTGCAAGTCCCTCCATTGACATTTCATGTAATACATAAATCCCACAATTGTGGGCTTATAAGCTTCGGTTTTCAGTTTTAGGTAGCGCACCCCGTTTGCTGGTGTGCGCTACAGTTAAACACATAAATCCGTGAAAAAAAAAAGTTATATAACTTTCTTTTGCAACAGTTTTTCATGCCAATGACGACATATTTGGCCATTGACATGCGTAATATAACAAATGCACCCTTTATTTGGAGCTGACATAGCTCCGTTTTAATTTTGCAGAAATGTACTCAGTTGTCAGCTGAGTACATTTCTGCAGCTAACACGTCCGTTACACGGACTGGTTTGGGCTTCGTGGATCGCTCACATACCTCATTTGCATATCTTGGAGCTGCAAATGAGGTATTGAGCATTTCCACGCCCACTCCGTGTAAGAGACGTGTTAGCTGTCTCTTACACGGAGATTTGGGCTGTTGCTGAATCAGGAGGCTTACACGGAGGCTTACACTACTCTTGAACTCCGTGTAAGCCTTCCTGAATCTGGCCCTTCATCTAGTACTAATTTACCTGTTTGGTTTTGAGCATTTTTTGTTTTGTTACTGAATCAATATCTAAGACATTCTTTACATTTAAATTACTTTTTGGGCAGAAAACATATTTGTGTAGAGCCATCCCTGATTCAAAGCAAAACACTCTTTGAAATCTCCTGAAATGCGTATCCATAAAAGCATTCTTGACTTTTTTTTTGCAGGAACATGTAATTAGATTGAATATTTTACCAATCTATCTATATATTTATCTATCTATCTAACTATCCTTTTTGAACAGATTAGTACCATTTGACTAGTAGCCTCTTTTCAGTGGACACCCAAGATGATATTTATACTACTAGGGAAAATTTGACCATGGCATAGGGGAGCTTCCCCAACACATCATTGTTGTGAGTGGGACCCATTTTGGAGGAGCACGTCCTTTTTCCATTCCAGGTGCAGAGACAGCCCAGAGACAGGACAGGACACTTAATTTTATACTGATTCATTTATTTAACACAGGGTGTGTGTTACAGTGTCAGTAAAACACCCCCTGTACTGTCAGAGTGCCGTACTGCATGGAAATCAAATGTGCAAATGTGAGTTTCCCTTTTATGTTTATTTATTTTGTTTTAACTTTTTTCATAGTTCATAAGTTGGTACTTGGCTATCAGCCCTAGGGCCTATACAAGCCTAGCCATAACAACTCCCTGGCTATTTCTTCCAACAATATTTACTTCCCTGGACCCCTGTCTAGCAAGGCAACTGACGTGATCCCTGGGGTAAATTTTCTTTCTCCCATCCAGTCATCAAGGTTCCTTTTGAAGAGGGCCAAGGAGGCACTCTGTTTGACATGCATGGGCAGTCTATTCCAGAGTATGGGAAGTCTCTGGGTCAGGATCCTATCCCTCCAGCATGTTTTGTTCATTGTAATGACAAGGTTTAGGTCCCTGGAGCATGTGGCTCTGATAGATTGGGATTTCTTTAAGTGTAGCATGTCCAACAGTTCTGGGTTTGACATGGCCTTGTATGTTAAGCAGAGATCGCCTTTGAGTAGACAATATATGACAGAATACAGCTGGAGTTTTTTAGTCGGTCAGCATAGGGCATCTGCTTTAGGCCTGTGATTCTTTTAGTGAGGTGTTTCTGTGGCCTTTCCAGTTGTTGCAGATATTTTGTGAGATACATACCAAACAGGGCGTTGTACTCTATGATAGGTGTAATGAGGGATGAGTACAGTGGAATAATGACCTCCTTTTTTCTGGATGAAAAGCCCTTAGTGATGAGGTATACCACATAGAAGGATTTCCAGACTGTTGTGGTGATGTGGTTATCGAAGGTGAGATCATTGTCCACTTGTGTTCCTAAGTCTCTTATCTCACTTTGTGTTTAGTGTACTGCCACCTATGTGGTAATTCATGGGTACATGTTTTTTCCCAAAGGGGATAACTATACACTTCTTGGCATTGAGCTTGAGCCCATGGCTTTGGCACCAAGCATCTGTTTCTGTAAGGCCCTTTTGTAGAATATCCACATCATTTGGGGATTCAGTAGTGGCTCACAGTTTGCAGTCATCTGCGAACTTTGTTATCCAGAGTCCCTTAGTGTTGGCCTGTACTTCAGAGAAGTAGATGCTAAACAAGAGCGGTCCCAGGACTGCACCCTGAGGTACTGCCCTTGTCACCTGTCTGGAGCTGTATTTGGAGTTGGCTACTTTTAAAGTGTGGGTTTTGTCAGTAAGCCAGTTGGCAACCCATTTAGTGACATAGGGATTTATACCCAGCTTAATAAGTTTATCTATGATTCTAGAGTGGGAGATGGTGTCGAAGGCCTTGCCGAGGTCCAGATAGGCTGTCTGGACTGCCTTACCCTCATCCACGGTTCTGGGGACTGATTTGAAGAAGTCAATCAGGTTCAGGAGACACGATCAGCCCTTCACAAACTCAAACTGGGTGGGGTCCAGTGTTTGAAGGTTGCCAATTTCTTTGTTTATAAGTACCATGATAATGCATTTCATGGCCTTGCAGATCAGGCTTATCAGACTGATGGTATGGTAGTTCCCAGGATCCAAGGTGGATCCCCCCTTGTGGAGTGGGATAACTGTAGCTGTACGCCACTCAGTGGGCATGAAGCCTGAGGTGAGGCTATGATTAAACATGACACTTAGGTGAGGTGCCAGTTCATTTTGTAGTTCATGTAGTATACAGCCCGGGATGTCATTAGGTCCCATGCATGCTGTATTCTTAGCTTTGGAGAATGTGTTTTTACCTGTGTGGCCGTGATTACCGGAATTTGGCAATCTTTCGGTATTGAGATGGGCCCTTTAGGGGGTGAAGTTAGTACTGAATCGATCTGCCAAGATATTGGCAATGTCCTTGGGATCAGTATATTCAATGCCATTCTGTTTTAGCTCAGAGCAGATCTGAGCATTGCCATTTAGATTCTTGACATAGCTATAGAATGCCTTGTGGTTGTCTTTGCAATCTTTGGCAATTTTATTTTCGTAACTAGCTTTGGAGGATTTTATGAGGAATCTCAACTTCTTACTGAGGCTGGCAAGGGAGTTTTTTGCATCTTGGGATTTTCCTATTTTCTGCAACAGTTTCTTCCTTCTGTTGTATAGTTTGTTTATGACAGGGAACCGCCAGATTGGCTTCCATTTTTTGGAGGAGAGCATCTTGGTTCTATTTGGGATGGCACAATTCATGCACGAGTGGATGTGCTCATACAGTGCTTTAGTGTAGGATTCGGCTGTTGAACTTTCAGTTCCCATCTGCATGGTGTCATGAAGTTTGTCACTTCTGACTTGAGTAGCATGAAGTTGGCCTTGGAGAAGATTTTACGGATGTTTCCTTACTGCTAAGTTTAAGCATAGCTGAGCTTGTTTGTGGGGCATTACGCGTTGCACAGCAGTGCTTAAATATAACAAAAAGCTATATAGAAATGTATAGCTTAAATCTTCACAGCCAAGTTAGCTGAATGGTTAGAGTCACAGCTTCTTGTGCAGTAGGTGAACAGTTTGAATACCATGACAGTCCATTCAGCTTCAACATTGGAAAGTATTCTTATTTATATTTCTATTGTTTTTGCTGTACTTATTGATATTTGTCAACCAGGTTAGTGTAGCTGGTCTAGACTCCCAGTGTCAGTGGAGATATGAGGTGAACACCTCCAGTTAAAGACAAGTGTTCAATACAGTTCAGTCATACACCAAGGTAATGTAATTAAAGTACATAGGGTAATGTCATGTAATGTAAAATACAAACACATAATAATAAAGTATCAATAATGAGTAATTAATATCAGTATATATATTTGTGTTATTATGTAAACGTCTTGTTTGCCCTTACCTAACTTTTGATAAGCACTGCTAAGCCAAGCTAAGCAATGCTTAAACAAGACCTGTCTGAGCAATACTCTGCAATGCTTAGCTCCACTTAGCTAGTTTGAGCTTTGCTATGCAGCCCCATTCTAAGTAGTCCTCAGCTGAGCTAAGTGGATTTGTGCACTGCTAAGTACTGCTAAGCATTTGCCACTTTAAGCACTGCTCAACTCAGCTTAGTGGTTTTGTGCACTGCTGAGCTTTGCTTAGCATTTTTAAAAATGGTCCAACGGTGGCAAAGGGTGGGAAAATAGCCTTATTTAAGCTGCACAGGTGGGAATACAGCCAGAATCTGTTGGAGTTTGACCCATGCAGGAACTATGGCAGGAGCTGGAGAGGGAGCTCATTTTCTGGTGCAGTGCTGGGGCATGTTGGAGTCTGGGGTCATGGCTGGGCTCCTTGTTCAACACCATGACAACAGACTACTGCAGGGCCAGTATCAGGGCTCTGAATACAAGTCTGAGGCCTGGGGCCATCTGGTACATGACCTAACCAATGTCACTTGAATCCCCTGCACTGGTGAGCAGGTGCATCATCATTATGATGACCTGAAGTGAAGGAAGGGGGTGCTCTTGACCCAATGGATCCAAGATGCTTGGGACGGGAATGCCCCAGTAGTTTGTAATTATACAAACCTTTGCATTACCAAATTCTACCATGAATATATAATAGACAGGTATGCATAATGGTATGTTTCTATTCTCACAGTTGCAGAGGAGAGGATTTTTAACTTAGAAGCCCATGACGGGTGCCTAGCGAGGATGCACTGACAGTGTGGTGAGTACAGACCTATCTTGCAATATATAGTACAAGAAATAAGAAAGAGTACATTGTTTACTGCCAGTAGGTATAGTGTGTTCTGAGTGTAGTGCAATAAATGTGTTCTTAGACACACATTGATATAACTGAGTAATGCCAGGTACTCTGCAATACAGATGAAGGCATCAAATCAAGCTATTGATGAAAGAAAGCTAATACTGTAATAATAGTGTGTAGAAATAACAGAAGTATATACTGTATTAATACTATCTTGTAATAAAGTACACCATGATTGCAAATGTGAAGGCAATAAATCACATGCATTCATCATCTACATAATATGCAGTATATCAGTACAGAATGTAATAAACCACTGTGTCATGTCACCCTCAGTAAGGTTCTTTTCACCAACTGTTGTGTTTATTCTGATCTGTTGTTGAAGAAATACAATTGTACAGGTGCTCCACAGCAAATGTATATATGGCACCATGACGTGAGTGGAGATTTGCTGAGAAAGAACTGTTACGCTAAAGTGTAGATATGAAGCTGTACAAAAAGATACAATGCAATTTGATATATGTTCCACACTAAGATCTGAGCTTGAATAGTAATGTTTAATGTATTATAGTGTGTTTCCCTCAGGATTTTCTTGTGTTAACCTTTGCATTTCAGCTATATGTATTCTTGAATGTAGATACACTGATGCAGGCAAGTATGAGATTGTAATAGGTGGAGACTGCAAATATAGCACGTGCAAATGTATATGGGCCAGGTATGCAACACAGCACCCCAATATGGTCTGTGCAGATCACACATATTCCCATGCACTAGAGATTAAATGTGTACACCTGAATTCCAAGTACTAATACACAGTTCACCTATTATCTCTGTCATGCATGAATATCATGCATGTATGTTCAACTGTCACTGCAGTCTTCTGTGACATTCTACTTATATTTCCAAAGTAAGAATGAAAAACACCATGCCACAGCCAAAAAAACACCAAGTAAGATCCACATTTTAATGTAAAATGGTAATCACTTTCACACAAATAATTGTGCTTCATCAGACCATGTCTCTACTTATATTACCTGGTCAGACTTTGTAACCAAGTGAGTTTTAGGCACAAATCAATCAAACAGCACATATCTGTGGCCCAGTGGCTCAGTGTGGTAAGAAATATATATATATTGTTCATTTTTGCACACACATACCAGGATTTGAATCCAGGGACTGGTACTAAGATGTATTTATAGTAATAAACAAATAGTCTTGACTGTAGAAACAGTCATGTAGTGTTAACAATTATTTTCTCCACAGGGCTGAGAGGTAAAGAAATGTTTGTATTAGCTGTATGAAGGGTATACTGATAAACTGTGTATAGATGTACTACTGTATGCCTGGTGCGTCTATGAATGTGTGCTCATAGTCCAACCCCATGCCTACCAATGACAGCAGTATAGGTATATACACCATGCACTCCTCCCAATACATGTCTCAAGTGTCACACTGCCACAGCTAGTGATTACTGTTGCCAATAACCTTGGACACATATATAAATCTAGTTGAAGTATGCCAGTAGCGCAGTCACACAACATCAGTGCAGGGTACACCTTGTTAGTCATATATGTAACCTTGACATGTACGAGTCCTCTATAGTTATATACCTATAGTTCTCACAACTTGGCCCATACCATTTGAGGATGGCAGCTTAACAGGTATGTACATGCTACAGAAGCTATAAGGCACAGGTAGATGTAAAGTATGGGCAGACCTGTAGAGTATTGAGCAGTATTGTTGTGAAAAATATAGCCTATACAGTTGTTAATGGAATGTTTTTCTCTCCCCCCACCCCTTATCTGCATCACTAATTATTATACATATACTACAGGTATGCTGTACTCAAAACCTAATGTTGGGACTTGTGTTGTATTATTGTTCACATATTTCAATGGTTACATACTAACATACCTTGTTGAAATTCCACTGTTGTTGTCCTATTGCCATAACTGTTACTGGTATGCTGTTACAATAATGACTGTTATTCCATTTACGCGTGTATTTCATTTGCTATGCAATTCTATTGCTCTGGGTTAATTGGAACACCCATGCATGCTGTTATAACTAATGTTGAAATGTTTTGTTCATGCCTAACTAATGCACTTTGACAAACCTCAACACCATAGCACATTTGGGTAGGCCAAACCTAGCAGATCAGCCTGTCCCGCCTCATCAATTTGTGGCACCAGGTCCCAGCACATCTGGGACCCAACCTGGAGCTGCCTCCTCCACTGGTCCTGCACCACCCTCGGGTGGAACACCTCAGGGGATGGGACCCCCCCCCCGGCCACAGAGAGGATCCTGTCACCCATAATCAGCTCTCAGGGATGGTGTGCAGGGTTATCCAGTGGGATTTGGATGACTGCCTGCACCAGACAGAGGGCAGACTTGCATACCTCGAGGAGCCATTGGCTAATGGCAATACAACCCAGCTGTTCTGGATACAGTTAGCTAGTGGGAGTAACAGATTGGTGCCCAGGCAATCAACTGTTCATGAGCATTACCTACAGAAGGCAAGCTGCTGCCTATGGTAAACAGGTCTGACATTTTCTTCATGAAGACAGACTGCGATTCTGTAGGAGACTACAACTGGATTTCCTCTCACAAAGGAGTACAGCAGTATACCAGGTATGTCAGAGAATTAAGCATGTAAAGGAATGCAGATGGGGGGATACAGTCACTGGAAATAGGAATTTCAACAGTAGGTCTCAACAAGATATCTTGCAAATATGACATGTTGCTGTTACTGTGCTGTCCAGCAACTACACTCTTCCCTTTTGGCTTTTTCTGTAGTGACATAGATCACAGCTCTGGCCCCTGACTCACCTCAGCAATGGTCAGGTCACATATGACTGCTACTGGATTGTCGGTTGTAAAATACTGGCAGTAGGTACTGGCAGATAGAGCTGGCATATCACATCATGCACTGTTATTGAGCCCCTCTCAGTCTGTGAATGTCATACAGGCTGGGAAGACTGGTAGAGAAGGGTGAAGGTGACCAGCCTAGCCAGATAGAATTTTATACATAATTCTATCATTTGTAAATATGAATGTGAACCACAGGCCTCTTGTCTTAAATGAAAAAAAAATACTGTTACAAAAATGTGGCAACAGTGCTCTCTACTGACCCAGTAAAAGCATGTTGTGACCCTTTGATCTAAAGTTGGCTCCAGTCCGTCTAGATGAAGACATACTTTCTATTACTTTAACCATGAGTTAAATTGCTAGATTTAAACATGTACATGTATTTTTATTGCTTTGTTTCCTGACCAGCTGCAAGATAACAAAAGGGAGATGTTAAGAATGTAAATGTAGTATCTGTCAGCCTGGGAACACCAGGAAAGTGAAAGAATGATGTAATGTTTATCAGAACTGCAATTTCAATTTAAGCAGAGATAATCAGAAGGCATTGAGCATTTTTGTCTTGATCATCCAACTCACAGAACTCTGCCTGTTGTCTTATGTAAGTTATCTTAGACTTGTGTTTTCTTTTAGAGATAATTAGAAACTAGAAAGATTAGACTAAGTGTTTTTCTGTGATGTCAGAACTGTACTATGATTTATTTTAAGTATTTCTGTGTGATCTCTGAACTCTTTTGACTAGCATTGTAATGTAGAAAGTATTGTCTTGTGGTTTTAATTATTTATTATTAAATATTTTAAAACATTTTAACTGTGGCTGGTTTGTGTAGAGATAAGTTAAGCTCTAAGAGTACATTGCATGTATATAAGGATCCTGTACCAAGTTACTCTAATAAACCTTGATAATGTTTAGTCATACTACCAGTTGGATAATAATATTACACAGTAATAATTGGACACCCTTTTAAGGGCCTTTGAGTAGCTGATAAATATTAGCTGGGTGGTGGCAAGTGCTACTACAGTGTAGTCTGGGTAAAAGGGGCACAGCTGGAGAACCTGTGCCAGCCTACCCCAGAAGTGTCTGTGTGGTTGTATAAACTTATCTCAAAGTGTGTGTGTGTCAGTTACTTGGGCAGGGACATGAAGCACTGGGTGGACAGAGAGGGTGCTGGAGATTTTAGCTTGCCCAGCTGGCTGAGATCTGGACCTTATAGCTGTGCAAGTGGGGAGTCTTATTGGAGACCTGGAGAGCAAGGGAGCAACCAGCCCCGGACTGACTGTGATCTCTGTGTGCTCTTAAGGGAAATTGCACTTTACTGTGTGTATTTGGTATCCTTTCCTCATATATGGGATGCCCTCTCTGGTGTTAGTGGTGAGGATTGAGGCTCCTTGATTACTGGGCAAGGGCACGGGCATCACATTTGTGGTGGTAGTGTTTGGGATCTTCTCACATTTGTGTTTGGCAGCGGTGGGATATCCACATCACGTATTAATTAGTTGCCAAATACTAACTGGCATGTAGTGATGTGGATAAAGTGAATCCTGTAGCTTGCGTACAGTGAGCTTTGAAGGTGTGAATATTCAGAGTTCAGATCACAATTGTTTTATTTGTTTTGTTAGCTTAGTTAGTCAGGGTGAGCAGGCAGCATGTCAGCAGAGGAGTATGGAAAGCTGACAAGGAGCCAGCTGGCGGAGATGTGCCAGGCTAGGGAACTGGTGCATGGAAATCTGACTAAAGCAGACCTGATTTTCACCTTGGTTACAGCTGCATAAAAAAACAGCAACCAGGAGGACAATCAGACTGGCAGTGGAGATATAATTCCCTCAGAGAATGGACAGCTCAAACTTCTTGCAGTGGACTTAAAAATCCAGCTGGAGCTAAAGAGAGTTGAGTTGGAGGCCAGGCATGTGGAATTAGAAGCAAATGAGAGACTGTGATGTTTGCAGGCTGAGGAGAATGAGAAACTGTTACATCTGAAAGCTTAGGAACAAGAGAGGCACAGGCAGCATGAGAAGGAGATGCTGACTCTTTGCCAGAGTCATGGAGGTAATGGGGAAGGGAGTAACTGTAATCCAGAAGCACAAAAGATCAGCAAATTTCTTCAGCAGTTTAAAGAGGGGGATAATTTTGATAGTTTCATTCCTATGTTTGAGAGGGTATGTAAACAGTATGAAGTTGACCAAAGGCTCTGGGTACGGTTCCTGACCCCCTTACTCCATGGTAAAGCTGTAACTGTTCTGTCCAAGATGTCTGACGTTGCATGTTTTGATTATACTGCTATAAAAAATAGTCTTTTAGAACTGTTTAAGCTAACACCTGAAACGTATAGGAAAAAGTTTTGTGAGCATAGACACAAGGCAGATGAAAGTGTGTGTGTGTGAATATGTTGTTGAATTGAGCACTTATTTCCATAGTTGGGTGAGTGGATGTCAGGTCACCACTTTTGAAGGGCTGGCAGACCTTTTGGTGAGGGAGAAAGCCCTTAGCACTTTGCCTGAGAACATGAGGATCTGGTTAGCTGATAGACAATGTGCTACTTCAGATGAGTTGTGGAAGAAGAGAGACCTATACCTAGCAAGCAGGGCATCCCTTCACAGTAAGGAGACCCCCAGTACTGCTCATGGGTCTAAAGGAACCCATGGTGGGCAGCACAGACTGCCCCAACAGAATCTACCATTAGCAGGGGAAGCCACTAGTCCAGGTACACATCCAGGAGCTAGGGTTAAATGTTTTGAATGCAACCAGTGGGGCCATGTAGCATACACGTTTCCATGGAGGCAAGCTGGGGAACCAAAGGTGAGGGAGCCAGTAAGTGAGAAAGACAAAATGCCAATAGTAGGTTCCCTTGAGACAACAGGGGTACTAAACTACCATCCTGCAGATGTCCTGATAGAGAAGGATTTGGATGAGGCAGTACCATGTGCTTATGCAGTTACATGCGGTCAGGCTAGGAGACAAGCATGTGGGTCTGGTAGCCTGGGAGAGACCCAGACAGACTGCATACTTGTAGCCAGCACTGGTGAGGTGGTTACTTCAGGGAGGGAGCTACTCTGCAGCAGTGAACCTGAATGTGAGCCACAGCTGCTTGTGGGTACTGATTTTCACCTGGACAGAGTGACTGCAAAGGTAGAGGTGAGTAGTAGTACCCAGGCTGACAGTGAGGCACCACTGTCAGAAGATGCCAGACTTCCTGTAGAAGGGCAGCTGAGATGGGTTACAAGGAGAGAGTTGAGACAGGCTCAGCTCTCAGACCCTACATTGCAAGGCCTGAGGCAGGTAGCTAGGGAAGCACCTGATTCTCAAGGAAAGGGTGAATCTGTATACTGGGACAAAGGGTTACTATACAGAGATTGGACCCCTTAGGGAGGGCTAGAAGGTGAGAGAGCACAGCAGTTGGTAGTGCCTAGAGCCTACTATCTGGCACTTCTAGCCATAGCCCATGATATTCTCTTTGCAGGTCATATAGGCATAAAATGTACAAAGATGTGTATTATGCAGAACTTCTGTTGGCCTGGAATTTCCAGAGATGTAACAGGGTACTGTAGGAGCTGTGACCAATGCCAAAAGAAAGGCAAGGCAGGAGGCAAGGTGAGAGCTCCTTTGATGCCTTTGCCTGTGATTGAGGAGCTATTTCAGAGGGTAGCTATGGATATTGTGGGTCTTCTGAGTACCCCAAGTTCTACAGGGAAAAAGTATATCCTAGTAGTAGTGGATTATGCTACATGATACCCTGAGGCAGTGGCTTTGTCCTCCATTGAGGCAGAGCAGGTGGCAAATGATTTGTTAGAGATTTTCAGCAGGGTATGTTTCCCAAAAGAAACACTGACTGACAGAGGTGTCAATTTCATGTCAGACCTGCTGGCATGTCTGTGAAAGTCCTGTGGGGTGAAGCACATGAAGACCACGCCCTTCTATCCCCAGACTAATGGTCTTTTTGAGAGGTTAAAGTCTACAATCAAGTCCATGCTACAGGCATTTGCAGATCAGTTTAAGAGGGAGTGGGACAAATATTTGCCCCATCTGTTGTTTTCTTACAGAGAAGTTCCCCAGGAATCCACAGGTTTTTCACCCTTTGAGTTGCTGTATGGGCATAGGGTGAGGGGACCTCTAGATTTAATTCAAGGTGAGTGGGAGGGTGAGTGTGAGTCTCACAAGGAGTCTGTTGTGGCTTATGTCCTAAACCTCAGGACAAGGCTCAGGGAACTCATTGGCTTGGCCCAGGAGAACCTGGCAGAAGCTCAACAGCAGAAAAAGTTGTGGTATGACAGGAATGCTCGATCTAGAGAGTATGCTGTGGGGCAGCAGGTAATGGTTCTCATTCCTGTCAGACACAACAAGCTGCAAGCAGCTTGGGAGTGACCTTACAAGGTGGTAAGAAAGGTAAGTGATGTTAACTATATGGTGGAACTGCTAGGACGATGGCAGGGGCACAAATTGTACCATGTTAACATGATGAAACCTTACCATGATAGGGAGGCCCTTGTGCTGAGCATTTGCAGTGGATTGCAGGAGGAGTCTGAGGGAGATCTGGGGACTGATCTCCTCAGTGAAGCTCGAACTGACACCTCAATGGAAGGGGTAGCAATGTCCCAGCAGCTATCTCCTACCCAGTTTGAGAAATCCAAGCAGTGTTGCAGGAATTTAGGGACATGTTCACTGTGAAACCAGGGTGCATCCACCTGGTGCAGCAGCAGGTGGATACAGGACCCCAAAGGCCTATTAGGCAGGCCCCTTATAGCGTGCCTGAGGGAGTCAAACAGACTCTGAGGGAGGAGGTACAGGAGATGTTGGAACTAGGGGTGATTCAAGATTTCAACAGTCCATGGGACTCCCTCGTGGTGCTGGTGCCAAAGAAGGATGGCAACACCAGTTTCTGTGTGGATTACAGGAAATTAAATAGTCACACAGAGACAAATTCTTACCCCATGTCTAGGACAGAAGAGGCCCTAGAGCAGCTGGGTGGGGCTAGATATCTTACAACCTTTGATCTTATCAAGGGTTACTGGAAGGTGCCCTTGACTCACAGTGCTAGAGAGAAGTCAGCCTTTGTGACTACATTTGGCTTGTATGAGTTCACAAAGATGCCCATTGGGATACAGAATGCCCCAGTGACTTTCCAGAGGCTGGTAGATCATATCCTAGTAGGAGCTGGAGGGTTTGCCCTTGCTTACCTAGATGATACTGCCATCTACAGCCATTCCTGGCCAGAGCACCTTCAGCATGTCAGGGAGGAGTTGGACAGCCTACTGAGGGTAGGGTTGATCATCAAGCGAAGCAAATGTCAGGTGGGTATGGCAGAGGTCTCCTACCTAGGACATAGAGTGTGGAGTGGTAAGATAAGACCAGAACCTGCCAAAGTGGAAGCCATTCAGGCATGGCCTGCATCTGTTACTAAAAAGCAGGTGAGGGCCTTTTTGGGACAGCAGGGTACTACAGAAGCTCGTCCCCAGTTATAGGTCCATAGCTTCATAGGAAGGTACTAGGCTATCTGCCCGAAGGCATTTATAAGAATAACCAGAATATGTTGGCTTTCGCCACCTCTTAGAATAGTTCCCTGTGCCTCTGTCCAGCAGAGCCACTGAAGTGATCCATGGGCTAAACTTTCTGTTTCCCATCCACTCATCAAGGTTTCTCTTGAAGAGGGTTAGCGAGGAGCTCTGCCTAATGTAGATTGGAATCTTGTTCCAGAGCATGGAAAGTCTCTGGGACAGGAATCTATCCCTCTATCACATCCTAGTTATTGTTGTGGTGAGGTTTAGATCCCTGGAGCGTGTGACTCGAGGTAATATGGTTTTCTTTAGGTGGAGCATGTCCATCAATTCTGGGTTGGATATGGCCTTTTATGTCAGGCAGAGATCACCTCTGAATACGCGGTATGCAACCGAGTACAGCTGGAGTTTCTTCAGTCGAGCTGCATAGGTCATCTGCTTGAGGCCAGTGATCCTTCTGGTGAGGTACTTCTGTGGTCTTTCCAGTTGTTGCAAGTGTCTTGTAAGATACATCCCAAATGGGACATTGTACTCTATGATGGGTCTGATGAGTGATGCATAGAGGGGCCCAATGAACTCTTTCGATCTGGATGCAAACCCTTTTGTGATTAGGTGGGCTACATAGAAGGATTTTCTAACCACTTTGGCAATGTGATTATCAAAGGAGAGGTTACTATCTACTTGGGTCCCCAGATCCCTTATTACGTCTTCTGTATTTAGGGGGCTACCACCTATGTGGTAGTTTGTGGGTACTTTCCTTTTTCCAAAGGGGATGACTATGCACTTTTTGGCATTTAGTTTGAGGCCATAGTTTTGACACCAGGTATCTGTCAAAGTGAGACCCTTTTGGAGGATGTCTGTGTCAGCCGGAGAGTCAATTATAGCCCCTAGTTTGCAGTCATCTGTGAACTTGGTCAGCCATAGTCTTCCTGTGCTTGCCTGTACCTCTGAGAAGTATATGCCGAACAGGATGGATCCTAGGACTGAGCCCTGGGGAATGCCACTTGTAACCGGTTTAGAGTCAGACCTAGCTCCAGCAACTTTTATCATGTGGGTACAGTCCATGAGCCAGTTGGCAACCCATCTCATGATGTCGGGGTTTATGTTCAGGCTGGTGAGCTTGTCTATAATATGTGAGTGGGGAATGGTGTCGAAGGCCTTTGCGAGGTCTAGGTAAGCCATGTGGACCACCTTTCCATTGTCTATAGCCTTGGTAACTGTCTCAAAGAAGTCCACCAAGTTTAGGATGATTTGCCCTTAACAAAGCCGAATTGGGTAGGGTCCAATGTTTGGAGGTTTCTAATGTCTCTGTTAATGAGATCCATGATGATGCACTCCATAGCTTTGCAGACCAAGCTAGTCAGGCTTATAGGGCGATAGTTCCCAGAGTCTGTTATGGCTCCACCTTTGTGGAGTGGAATAACCTTTGCTGTGCCCCACTCTGTGGGCATGTAGCCTGTGGAGAGGCTGAGTTTAAACAGTGTGTTTAGGTGAGGAGTTAGTTCATCTTTGAGCTCATATAGGATGCAGCCTGGTACACCGTCCGGTCCCATTGATGATGTGTTTTTGGCTTTGTAGAGGGCTGTTTTAACCTGAGTGTCTGTGATTTCAGAGGCACTACATTCTTCTGGTATAGTTATTGGCCCTTTTGGGGGTGATAGGGGGGGTGAAGGTCACACTGAACCTGTCTGCCAGGATGTTGGCTATATCGTTCAGTTCAGTGTATTTTGTGACATTCTGCACTAACTCAGAGCAAATCTGAGAATTGCAACTTAGATTCTTGACATAGCTAAAGAATGCCTTGTGGTTATCTTTGGAGTCCATGGCAATTTTTCTTTTGAAGCTAGCCTTGGATGATTTTATGAGGGAATGTAGTTTCTTGCTGATACTGATCAGGGATGTCTTCCCTTCTTGGGATTTTACTCTTTTCTGTGCTAGTTTCCACCTTCTATTGTAAAGCTTGTTTATGGCAGGGGTCCACCAGACTGGTTTTCTTTTCTTGGAGGAGTGAATCTTGATTTTGTTTGGGAAAGCATGATCCATGCATTCTTGTAGGTGCCCGTAGAGTTCATTAGTAAAGGATTTTGCAGCTTGGACAGCGTTATCCTTTAGCATGGGGGCTTTGAAACTTCCCACCTCGGTCTTAAGTAACATGAAGTTTGCTTTTGAAAAGTTTTTCATGGTGTTTTTTTTTTACCGGGGGTGGTGGCGGAATGTGGATATCCAGAGTGATTAGTTTATGGTCAGATCTAACCAGCGAGGGGTTGACCTCCGGTGTGGAACACCAGTCACCCATGTTGGTGATGACCAAGTCCAATATGTTGTCACCTCTGGTGGGGGTGTTGACCAGTTGCTCCAGGGTGCTTAAGTTTATAAATTCTAGGAAATGTTGGGCAAGTGAGTTTGTACTTGAGTAGTTCTCCTAGTTAATTGAAATCACCCAATATCAGGGTGTTTGGTAGGACCTTTATGTTTCCCAGTGTTTCCAGGAATGTGGAGTGGGGGTCCTGGGACATGGTGGATGATCTGTAGCAAGCTATAATTTGAAAAGCAGTTTTGCCCATTTTTAGTCGCACGTGGATGATCTCTGAAGCATCGGGCTGTGCCTCTAACCTGGAGGTGTGAGTATCCTTGATAAATATGGATACTCCCCCACCTTTTGTATTTCGGTCCAGGTTTTGTGGCCAAAATGTATGGTATGAGTTGTAGCCTGGTAGTGCAGGGGTGCTCTCTGGAGCCTTAAGCCAGGTTTCTGTTACCGCACATATATCGATTTTCTCCATACTGAGTAGTGACTCGAGTGCATGCATTTTAAGGTTTAGACTTCTGGCATTGTGTAGCATTACCCTCAGTTTTTTGTTACTTGTGCTATTTATGGTGGTGGGTTTGTCTTTTGAGCCTTGCTTAAAAAAGGAACTATGGGGGTGGCAAGTGCCTTGGCCAGTATTCAAAAGCCTAAGGGTGACAGGTGCAAGCCGTCTCTAGCGAAGCAGCATGGCTTGTTGAAAATGTCATCCCAGGCTGACAGACACTGGATCCCCTTTGAATGACACCAGAAGCTTAGCCAATTGTTGAAATTGATAATTTTATCTCTATACCATGGTATCATTCTTGGTGAGGGCAGGATGCTACTCAGGGTCAGGGTCATACCGGCCTGGGCTACGTGATCAGAGAGCTCCTCCATGTCTCTTTTCATGTACTCCAGGGAGGTACAGCTCAGGTCATTCACACCAACATGGACAATGACAGAGTTATATTTGTACTTGTTCTGGAGTGACCTGAGTGCTTGTGTTATGTGGCAGATCCTGGCACCCGACAGGCAGCTAACAGTAACCTTCTTATTGTTCAACCTAGTTAGTGGGATGTCAGTGTGCCTGACTATAGAGTCACCTATTACTAGTGAGTTGGGTATGTTATTTTGCCTTAAGGACTGTGATTGTGGGGCACACTGGTTTTGTGAAGTATGCATTTCATGGTTTGTGTTGGGGGGTGAATGTTGCTTGGATGTCTGCTTTGGAGGTCTCTGTTGTTTTTGCAGGTTTTTATTTAGAGCCTCTGAGTATGTTTTTGTGTATTTATGTGCTGGTTTTATAGGTCTATGTGAGACTGGTGGTGTGATGCAAGTAATTCTCTTCTCCTCTTGTTTGTCTGGTCCAGTCTTGGGTTGAGAGAGCTTAGCCTCCAGTTTGGCTGTATAATTGCATCTCTCACATGTATTAGTGTTTGGTGGAAGAAGGAGAGGGTTGTCTGTGTACTTGAGGCAGTTGTAACATTGCTTCAAAATG
This sequence comes from Protopterus annectens, assembly GCF_019279795.1. NCBI lineage: Eukaryota > Metazoa > Chordata > Ceratodontiformes > Protopteridae > Protopterus > Protopterus annectens. The sequence continues at coordinate 969,095,256 of NC_056748.1, read as the reverse complement.
CCCAGATTCACCAGTTGGACCAGAGAATGCACTTGAAACTGCCATTTGTTTATGCCTGGATAGGTACAGTGAACTGTTTTACTGATTGGCTGGTAAGGTCGAATAGAAAGCCTTGTCCTTCTCTACAGTATATGGGGGGTCTAGTGCTAAGGTTTACTAGTGCTTGCTATGAGTTTTGAGCAAATGCCGGTATGAGAAGAGAATGGTTTGAGTGCTTAAGTAGAAAGTTTGTCTAGATCCAAGGGAAAAATTGAAGAGTAGACTTTGTGGAACCAGGAATACTTATACCTTAGCTAACCGGCACTGCCAGACACGCAAAACAGTGCAAATGTGGATTTTATAGCAGAGAAATTAAAGAGATAGAAATTAGTACCAAAACTGGCCAATAAACTACTAATTTCTAGGCTGAAACCACACCTCCAGGGACAGAGAGGCTGCTCAAAGCTCCCTCTATCGCAGTGAACAGAGAAACTTCCGTCTATCTAAGTAAGGTATGGTTAAACACAGAAACTTGTAACACAGCCCTGAATTCAGCACTAACATAAAAACTGGATGATTCTAGCTTAGAAAGGTGGGAAACCAAGTATTTTATTTGTTTTTTTTTTCAGAAAATAAAGCAGATACAATAAAAAAACACTTTAAATGCAGAGAAATGGCTATCACACTTGAGTGTCTAGCCTGCAACAGTTAAACAGGTAATTTAAACACAAAAATGACTTTGTTAAAGTGCAGGCAGTAAAATAAGTACAATATGTAGCTGAAACAAGCTTTTTAAATCACATAAACTCTAGAAAATAGGCATTTTAGATGGAATTAGCTAAAGGCAGCAAGAAAATGAAGAAAGATTATACTTAATCACTCCAAAGTCTCTCTTTTGTCTCTCTGCTGCTGTAGAACTCTGCAGGGCATCAGGCAGGAGCTTGTTGAACTGTATACTAGCACAAAAATCTTGCAAATGCAGGTTTTATAGCAGGGAAATGAAAGAGACAGAAATTAGCACAAAATGGCCAATAAAACTAAAAATTTATGGGCTGAAACCACTCCTCCAGGGACAGATAGGCTACACAAAGCTCCCTCTCTCACAGTAAACAGAGAAACTTCCTTCTATCCATGTGTGGTATGGGCAAACACAGAAACTTGTAACACAGCCCTGAATTCAGCACTAAGCTGAAAACTGGACTATTATAGCTTAGAAAGGCGGGAAAACAAGTATTTTTATTTTCAGAAAATAAAGTAGATACAATCAAAAACACACTTTAAATGCACATAGATGGCTATCACACTTGATTGTGTAGCTTACAACAGTTAAACAGGTAATTTATATACAAAGATGACTTTGTTAAAGTGCAGGCAGCAAAAGAAGTACAATATGTAGCTAAAACAAGCTTTTTAAATCACAGAAACTCTAGAAAATTGGCAATTTAGCTGGAATTAGCTAAAGGTTGTAAGAAAATGCAGAAAAATGATACTTAATCACTCCAAAGACTCTCTTTTGTCTCTCTGCTGCTGTAGAACTCTGCAGGGCACCAGGCAGGATCTTGCTGAGCTGTTAACTAGCACAAAAACCTTGCAAATGCGGGTTTTATAGCAGGGAAATGAAAGAGATAGAAATTAGCCCAAAATGGCCAATAAACTACCAATTTCTGGTCTGAAACCACTCCTCCAGGGACAGATAGGCTGCTCAAAGCTCCCTCTCGCAAAGTGAACAGAGAAACTTCCTTCTATTCAAGTAAGGTATGGGCAAACACAGAAACTTGTAACACAGCCCTGAATTCAACACTAGCCTGAAAACTGGATTATACTAGCTTAGAAAGGTGGGAAAACACACACATATATATATATATATATATATATATATATATATATTTGTTTTCAGAAAATAAAGCAGATACAATCAAAAAAACACTTTAAATGCACAGAAATGGCTATCACACTTGAGTGTGCAGCCTACAACAGTTAATCAGGTAATTTAAACACAAAAACAACTTTGTTAAAGTGCAGGCAGTAAAATAAGTACAATATATAGCTGAAACAAGCTTTTTAAATCACAAAAACTCTAGAAAATTGGTGTTTTAGGTGGAATTAGCTAATGGCAGCAAGAAAATGCAGAAAAATGATACTTAATCACTCCAAAGTCTCTCTTTTGTCTCTCTGCTGCTCTAGAACTTTGTAGGGCACCAGACAGGAGTTTGCTGAGCTATATACTAGCACAAAAACCTTGCAAATGTAGTTTTATAGCAGGGAAATGAAAGAGATAGAAATTATCCCAAAATGGCCAATAAACTACTAATGTCTGGGCAGAAACCGCTCCTCCAGGGGCAGATAGGCTGCTCAAAGCTCCCTCTCTCACAGTGAACAGAGAAACTTCCTTCTATCCAAGTAAGGTTATAGCACCATAGCTACTCCCCTCACAGACCTGACAAGGAAGAACAGACCAGATAAGGTAGTGTGGACCCCAGCATGTGAGCAGGCATTCCAGAAGCTTAAAGAAGCTTTAGGAGGACCCCCTGTGTTAGCCAGTCCAGATTACAGCAAATAATTTGTTGTGCAGGTGGATGCTTCAAACCATGGGTTGGGGGCTGTACTTAGCCAGATTTCTTCAGAGGGAGAAGATCACCCAGTAGTTTATCTCAGTCATAGGTTCCAGCCCAGAGAAGAATGCTATGCAGCTCTAGGAAAGGAATGTCTAGTCATAGAGTGGGCACTGCAGAAACTTCAGGCTTATCTGTATGGAAGAAAATTCACTGTTATGACAGATCACAACCCCCTAAAATGGTTAAACAGAGCCAGCCAGCAAAATGTCAAGTTGGTAAGATGGAGCCTAGAGTTGCAAGCATATGCTATGTCAGTGCAGCACCGCAGTGGGAGTAGCAATGCCAATGCAGATGGGCTCTCAAGACAGGGAATGGGGTAGTTATACTCAGCTAGACCTGATGCTCTCAAGTGGTGTTTTTCAAGTGTCACTTGAAAAACTAGCTTGAGTTCTCTGGGGGTGGGAGAAATGTGAAGACTGTTAGAAAAGAGTGAAGGCTGCCAGCCTAGCCAGATAGAATTTTATACATAATTCTATCATTTGTAAATATGAATGTGAATTACAGGCTTGTTGTCTTAAATGAAAAAAATGCTGTTACAAAAATGTGGCAACAGTGCTCTCTACTGACTGAGTAAAAGCATGTTGTGACCCTTTGAGCTAAAGTCGGCTCCAGTCCATCTAGATGAAGACATTCTTTCTATTGTTTTAACCAGGAGTTAAATTGCTAGATTTGAACATGCAAATGTATTTTATTGCTCGGTTTCCTGACCAGCTGCAAGATAACAAAAGGGAGATGTTAAGAATGCAAAGTAGTATCTGTCAGCCTGTGAACACCAGGAAAGTGAAAGAATTATGTAATATTTATCAGTACTGTAATTTCAATTTAAACAGAGAGAATCAGAAGGCATTGAGCATTTTTGTCTTGATCATCCATCTCGCAGCACTCTGCCTGTTGTCTTGTGTAAATTATCTTAGACTTGTGTTTTCTTTTAGAGGTAGTTAGAAACTAAAATGATTAGACTAAGTGTTTTTCTGTGATGTCAGAACTGTACTACTGATTTATTTTAAATATTTCTGTGTGATCTCTGACCTCTTTTGACTAGCAGTGTGTAGTAGAAGGTATTGTCTTGTAGTTTTTATTATTTATTATTAAATATTTTGAAACCATTCAACTGTGGCTGGTTTGTGTAGAGATAAGTTGAGCTCTAAGAGTGCATTGCATGTATATAAGGATCCTGTACCAAGTCACTCTAATAAGCCTTGAAACTGTTTAGGCATACTACCAATTGGATAATAATATCGCATAGTAATAATTGGACACCCTTTTAAGGGCCATTGAGTAGCTGATAAATATTAGCTGGGTGGTGACAAGTGGTACTACCATATAGTCTGGGTAAAGGGGCACAGCTGGAGAACCTGTACCAGCCTACCCCAGAAGTGTCTGTGTGGTTGTATAAACTTATCTCAAAGTGTGTGTGTGTCAGTTGCTTGGGCAGGGACATGAAGCACTGGGTAGACAGAGAGGGTGCTGGAGATTTTAACTTGCCCAGCTGGTTGAGATCTGGACCCTATAGCTGTGCCAGTGGGGAGTCTTATTGGGCACCCGGAGAGCAAGGGAGCGACCAGTCCCAGATTGACTGTGATCCCTGTGTGCTCTTAAGGGAAATTGCACTTTACTGTGTGTATTTGTTATCCTTTCCTCATATATGAGATGCCCTCTCTGGTGTTAGTGGTGAGGATTGAGGCTCCTTGATTGCTGGGCCAGGGCACTGGCATCACACAGGCTTACATCAAAGATTGTCCATGTGTCCCTGACAATTACTGATTCTGACAGCAGGTTATAGACACTGGTAGTGGGAGGGGGGCACTGGCTCTGCCTCAGCAGCAGTGTGTACATATTGAGCATACGATGTAAGGGAATGAATACACTACCAGACATTAATGTACCATACTGTGTTCCCAGGGGACTGGCATGTCACAGACACATTCTCCAAACTCTGTGGGCAACCATCATGTATTGTCCAACCTGTCTCCAGAAATCTGCATTTCTCTGGCAGGGGGGTCTACATCTATCAGGCACATGTACACATTCCACAAACATCTGGGTACTGCAGCTGTCAGATCCCTATGAGGAGGACACCCTACACCACATATGCACTGCCCTCAGTTATTTTGTATCACAGCTATTGCTGGAATGTCCACATGTACTACCAGTCACCTATTTGTTGGATGTAGGGTGGATGACATGGTACTGTAATGCTGCCCATAGGGGACACCCAACAGTTGATGGCAGTGTTGGTTGTGGACATATAACAACACAGTATGTCACAGCACTCAGTCCATATGTGATATTCCTGGTACCATATGAGGTTACTAGGCTATGGGCCCAGAGCAGCCAAATGCCTAGGTCAGATGTTAGCTCATGTGTATGCAAGGCAGTGCCTGATGCCTCAGTCCAGCAGGGACACAGGTGGTATCCCAGGGGTGTATGTGCAGTTAACCATCCAGTTATTCAGGTTATGCCTGCAAAGGTGTAAATGGCTACAAAGAGATAAAGCCAGCACCAAATAGTGGAACAAAATAATTTATTATAACATGTGGCAGCACCAAAAAATGTGCACAGCACAAAGCTCAGACCAGTTTCGGTAGTATTACTGCCTTCTTCTGTGATAACAATACATTGAAAACACATAGCATTTAAATATAACATCACACCCAAAACTTATTTCCTATTGGTCCATCAAAACTTGTCATTAATACTGGTTGGAACAACCCTCCAAGCCTAATAATCCAGCGTTTCTCTTTTGTGATTAAGTAAAGTATGCCTGCCCATTTTATTACATTTATCACCCATAATTTGATCAATAACCAAAAATTTAAAATTGGCAGTTTTGTGAATAAGGGAGTGTCTCTAAAAAGCATTTGACTCCCTTTTATTTCTTATATCACTCATATGTTCTAATACTCATATTAACAAAGATCTAGAAGTCTGCCTTATGTAAAAGGTTGAGCAGGGACAAGTGGCTACCCTGCCTAGTGTGGACATGGTGCCCATTCCACCTCAGGGTGAGTGCGTGGGGCACACATCTGAGCTGCCACCATGCCCAGTTCATGTGACAAACCAGGTTGAGGGCATGGGTGTGTGCGTGTTAACAGAGTGGAGCATGACTTCCACTCATGCAGGAGTCCCAGCAATGTGGACTCCATGATTGCCTGGCATGCTTCACTGAGGTCACCCCTGAGGAGTATGTATGAAACTGGATACAGGGTTGCCCTTATAGCCTGTTGTTGTATGGTAGATGTTTAATGGCCTGGTATCCCTTGGTGGGGAACTTTTGTGATGTCCCCAGCTGCTGCATGTGCTATGTGATGTGAATGATATACAGGGATTTAGATACAATAATGGGCCTCATTGGGGAAATACAGGGATGTGTATACCCCATGTCCTTTGATGACATATCCTTATGTATGACATGGACTGTGTAAAAGGTGTACCTTACAATGGGAGCAACATTGTATTGAAATGTCATGTTGACAAACACCTGTGTCCACAGCTCCATCATGACTGATTGTGTGCCTAGGATGCTATTAGTACTGTGATAGTATGCAGTGACGTCACTGTCTCCAAAGTGGTTGACACTGCATGTCCTGCTATGTGGCCTGAGGACATGTGTCTGGCAACAGTCATGTATCTGTGTGAGACCCTCCTAGGCAGATGTAGACATCAGTAGGGCATCCAGTGACAGCAAACACCATGCAGTTGTCCGCATTACTGGTTGAACATAGACTAATGGCTGTTACATGCACCTCAGGAGTGTACATCACACCTGACAGAGGCCCAAATATGGAAAACAGGTTAGACATTTAGCTATGGGTCAACTGCTTGAGGTGGATTCTCCTATGTGGAATAGGTGGGTCGTATCAGTGCAACTATGTGCTACCCATATGGTAACATATGGTGTGATGCATACACGGAGGTGTTATGTCTATAATGGCCACAGGGGTAATACTGTCACAGAGTTTGTCCAGGTCAAGGTAGGCAGTTTGCACTGTCACTCCCTGTCCATGGCTTTGGTGATGGTGTCATACAGGTCAACCGAGTATAACAGACATGAACCCTTCCTTGACAAAGCCTAAGTGTGCGTGATGGTTTGTGTGCAGGTCACCACTGTACTTGTTACTGGGGTTATCTAGAAACTGTGCTATGGCCTTGTAGAACAGCCTAGTTAGGCTGCTGGGTCTATCATGTGACTGAGTGATGGAAGCAACAGCTTAATCTAAAGGGGTGACAGTGGTCATCCAACAAACAGCTGGGACAAAAGCAGTGCTCAGTTCTCCTTTGAATATGGTTCCTTATAGTGTGTTAAGGTTATGTTTAGGGTCATGTAGGATGCATCCTGTGATGTGATTGGCTCCCATGGCAGATGCATACCATGACATTCACATGGCAGTGGTGACCTCTTCCCTACATATAGGAGACGGGGGTACTGTGGCTATCCTAATGTATTGAGGGGAAGACAGGGGGTGAGGCCTACACCAACTCTGTCAGGCATCCAGTATGGTAAAGCAACAGCATGGTTACAGCTGGTGTCCTTGAGCACCTCAATTGAGCAGCTGCGGGTGCTTCCTGTGCTGTTACAGACATATGTGTAGTATTGGAGATGACTGTAGTGGATGACAATATAAGTTCTGTGTTTGTTGTGCAGGTTTGCAGGACTGATCCCATTCTCATGTACATGGTATGGAGACATTGCTATAATTGGGCACTTGCCCCTACTTTGTCTTGGAAAGCAGTATGTCATCCCTTTTATGGACAGACGGGTGTACATATCCTAGCAGAGGATGATGTAGGCCTGTTGGATGTACATGATTGCATGCATCTATACAAATGCACATATAGCACTTGTATGTACGTGTGGATACTGGTGCCACTCCTTAATGGGGGGTGGGGCCTGTGAGGCTGTGTATACTCCTCTGTGGAGGATGTATTCCATGTTGGAGGTGTATGTATGGCTGACCCTAGCTAGATGGGTACTGTGAGAGATGGTGACTGCAAATGTGATGGCATGATGGTTGCTTTACCATGGAGAATGACACTGTAGGTATGCTGAAGTGGTACCCCGTGTTGTGTAATGTCAACTGCAATACACCTTCACCTCATGTGGGGGTAGCCCCTGGACACACCAAGGTGTTTTATGTCCACTGTTGATGGCTCTCTTGCCATTTGTGTGCTGGCATGGGTACGTCTGACAATGTATGTTAGGGTCATTCATCTAACCCAGCATCAGGGTACAGACCTGACTCCTAATACAGTTGATGAGGTCCATATATGCCAAATCGGCTTCCTGGTCATCTGTGTTTGCCAGGAGCTAGCTGTGATTTGAAAAGGTGTGTGCTGACAATGGTGAACTGCCCCTGCAGTATCCCCTGTGCATCTTCCTGCTGTACAGTGTGCAGATGTGTATGTGTCTCATATATACAGACACCCCATGTCCCGTGGCCTTACCAGCTACACCTTGGCTTCTGAATGTATGATACGATGGTTGATTAGGTAGGCTAGGGTGCTCTCTGCAGCTTGGAACCAAGGTCTGTGTGACTACACAGATGTCTGCAGGGTTAGGGCTACTTCCACTGAGGGCAAAGTCATGTGTACACCTCTAGCATTTAGCAGCATGGCTGTCAGTATGTGCTGCACTGACACTTGTATGTTGATAGTGATAATTTCACCACTTTTAATAATGGAGTCACTATAGTGCTGCCGATAACCAGTGGCAGATTCATGAATGCCAGTGAAGACAGATGGAGGCCATCTCTCACAGAGCATCGTAGTCTGTTTACCATATCATCCCAGAATCCCAGGTACTGGAATCCCTGGATTATCACAGAATAAATGTGCACATTTTAAGGGCAATCATTCACTGATTGTATTGTGCATCAGTCTGGGTGACAGCATAATCCAGCATAAGGCTAGGGGCATACCTGCCTGTGACACATAACCAGTGTGCTCAGTCATGTCTCAGTGCATATAGTCCAGGGACGTACATGTCAGGTCAGGCACACCAACATGTACTGTGACAGACCCAAGACAGTACCTGCTGGTGAGAGACAGCACTGTGTATGCACCATGGTGGGACTGGCCATGTGACACACAAGTAACTGTCACCATCCACGTATGCAGCCAGGTCAGAGGCACACCAGTGTGTCTCCACTGGAGTTCTTTATGTGTAACATGATTGACATGGGCTGATGCCTGTGTGGCTGTGGGACATAGGTGTGTGTCCATGTGTAATATGTGCTGTGTATGGTTGTGGTGTACACATGTGGCTCTGCCTCAGATATTTACTTTCTTTGTGGAAGGCAAAATAAACTATAAATACTTATCTTTCCTCTTCTCTATCACTAATGAGCTATAGTCACTAATACATACTACTTCCTCACTGATTGCTGTTCTCCAACTCAACTTCCCTTACTGATTGCTTTTCCTCATTTCACTTCACTAGTGCTGTATGGGTCGACCGGGCCATCACGCTCCATTCTCCCTCACTCCGCTCGGGTTCAATTACCCCCATTCCCACCAACCCCATATCAATTACATCTATAGTTAACCATACCCCACCCATACTCCAATCAACTAATCATCCAACAGTCCAACCCATAAACCCCACCCAACCCAATCAAGATATCCAATTAACTCCTACCCAACCACCCTAAAATCATCACTTACTACCTATTCCTACTTTCTAGAATAGCAACTTCCATCCCTCATAACTTCCAGTGTTACCCTTGCTTTCTTTTTTTTATTTCTTTTTATCTATAATGATACCACTATCTATAACCATATTACTTCTTCCCCTGTCCCTTTCTCTTTCAATCCTCCATCTTACAACACTTCATCCAACTCACACACAGTTCACATCCACCTCCCTCACTTCAGTCCAATCTCCCAATTACAAATTTTATTGCAACATAGCCTCTAGTCTCTACTCAACAAATACATTGCTAGTCTTCAAACTCAAAATCCTCACACACACACACACACACACACACACACACACACACACACACACACACACACACATAACATCCTACTTACAAAACTCCCCAAAACACAGCCTAACTCTAAGCACAAACTGCCACCAACACCATGTTCAGCTAGCATCAGTACCCTGTCCCAATGTGGGGACATCCACACCAACCCAGGACCAACCCCATCTGCCTCTTCCCTACTCACATCTCAGAAATCTCTAAAAATCACCACCATAAACATACAGAGTATTAGAAACAAAATTCCAAAATTCCATGCTTGGTTATCATATTCTAGACCTGTTATAATTTCTGTAACCGAGACATGGCTAAAACCATATATAAAAGACACTGAATATTTGCCTCCAGGTTTCTCCAGTCTAAGATCAGACAGACCCCACAAGAAAGGGGGAGGAGTTGCTCTCCTCTACCCTAAAATATTCCTCCCACCACTGCCACTGTTTACACTCCCTGAACTATCTTAAACTCCCACAACACCTCACATATATACAACTATCTACAGCAAACAAACTTGTATACAAACACCTGGAATGCCCAGCCCTCACCTCCCTTCTAACTCTCTATGCACCAAACCACCATCTCAGATCTGAAAATCAATGGGCCAGATTCAGGAAGGCTTACACGGAGTTCAAGAGTAGTGTAAGCCTCCGTGTAAGCCTCCTGATTCAGCAACAGCCCAAATCTCCGTGTAAGAGACAGCTAACACGTCTCTTACATGGAGTGGGCGTGGAAATGCTCAATACCTCATTTGCAGCTCCAAGATATGCAAATAAGGTATGTGAGCGATCCACGAAGCCCAAACCAGTCCGTGTAACGGACGTGTTAGCTGCAGAAATGTACTCAGCTGACAACTGAGTACATTTCTGCAAAATTAAAACGGAGCTATGTCAGCTCCAAATAAAGGGTGCATTTGTTACATTAAGCATGCCAATGGCCAAATATGTGGCCATTGGCATGAAAGTTGAAAAAAAAGTTATATAACTTTTTTTTTTCACGGGATTTATGTGTTTAACTGTAAGCACACCCGCAAACGGGCGCTACCTAAAACTGAAAACCGAGCTTATAAGCCCACAATTGTGGGATTTATGTATTACATGAAATGTCAATGGAGGGACTTGCAGAGCAAAACAATATGGCCTCCGTTTAGTGGATGTCAAGAGAGGGAAGCTCCGTGTAAGATATGTAACTAAGCATTACTAGGCAATCCTATGTAAATGAGGCTTACAATACTGAATCACACTGCCACATAAGTAATGAGCACTTTCTGAGTCGTAAGAGTTAGAGAAGGGGAGGAACAGAGTAAGAGGTAGGTGACATCATGGGGGAAGGATAGAAAGAAATGTACCAGATTGGAGGGCAATGTAAGGTAAGAGATGACAGACAGACATCAGGGAGGGAGGTGTGTCCCAACAGAACACTGGGAATGTCAAGAAATTGAGGGCATACGCTATCCCTACACTCTAAGTTTCTTGAAATACGTGCATGCGCTGCTGCGCGCGTGTAAGGCAGGTTCTACTTGTGGAGCGTGTTGCAAACTGTTTACAACGGTTTGCTGGCGCACGTGTGTAAGGCAGTGTGCGCTGCTTTAGCATGAATCAGCCTAGCTAACACCGTGTAAGGATGTGTGCGTGTAACACCGTGTAGGGATGTGTACACGCGTTTAAGTTACTGTGAGCGTGTGTAAGCCGGTGTGCACATTGCTCCCCCTCAGGAAACAGAGAGGAAATAGGAAACAACCAAAATACAGGGAAACTGCCAGAAGATACTACTAAAGTTAATTGGTGGAAACAATTAGAAGCAGGCAATTACACAGGCAGACTAGAAGCCCAACCCAGCACTTAAAACACAACAAAGAGCAGTGCAGGCTGTTTCTCACAAGAGATACTGCCAGAAACTAAGCTATCAGAGTTGAAACCTGAAAAAAGCTGAACTCAGAGCAGAAATGCTAGGGGCTGCCATAGCTGTTATAATCAGACATAGGCGAATTGCCGAGGTTGGTGATAATGCAGATGCTGACAGACAACCCAGAGTGAGGAGAAGGAGAAGAGTATACAGGCCTAGGGTCACCTACCATGGGTTACATGAGCTGGAGATAGTAGAGCTATAGAGTGGACAGAGAGCTCCTGCAGCAGATTGTTGAGCTGTGCAGGCCACGCCTCACACACAGAACCAACAGAGGGGAACCCATCCCAGTGGAAACCAAGGTATGTGCTGGCCTAAGAATACTAGCAACAGGTACCTTTCAGAGACCAACTGGCGATATGATGGGGATATCACAGGCATCAGCCTCCAGGGTACTGCACCAGTTCCTGGATGCCATGTCACCACATGTCAGTGATCATATATATGTCCCTAGTGACCGTGAGGTTGTGGCCAGCAATATCGTCTCTTCCAGCAAATAGCGGGATACCCTGAGGTGCTGGGTGCAATAGACTGCACGCATACGCATCAAGGCACCAGCTGGTGAGCCGGGTAGAGTCTACATTAACCGCAAGGGATACCCCTCCATCAACTGCCAGGTCGTGTGTGATGCCCAGGGCATAATAATGAATGTGTGTGCTGGCTGCCCTGGTAGCTACCACGATTCCCACATCTGGCATCTGACGCAGCTGTACCAATCATTTGCCAATGGGGACTTCCCACACGGACACCTAGTGGGGGATGCTGGTTATGCACTTGAGCCGTGGCTGATGACACCCATCAGAAATGCACACACACCCGAACAGGAACGCCATAATGAGGCACACGCACAAACACGCAATATCATAGAGCGTGTGTTTGGGCTGCTCAAGTCACGGTTCCGGTGTCTGGACACGCCTGGTGGAGCTTTGCAGTACACACCAACTACATGTACCCAAATGATCATGATATGTGCTATGCTACATAATATGATCCCGCGGAAACAGCTGCAGCAGGACCAGCACAGGGCTGGGCCAAACATCCCCCCACCATTGCCAAGGCCACCACAGGCAGGGGGTGACTTGGAGGAGGAACAACCTGACCTTGTCCCAGTAGGCAGAAGGAGGCGTGCCCAGTATGCCCTGGCCTTGGCAAAGAGGCAACGATAGCACATATGCTTGGTCAGTAGAAACACTGGGACTGATACCCACTCTGACTCACTCATACAGTAACAGGGATGCCTAACATGACACAACCTGCTTCCAAATGTACAGGGAGTGTAGTATGTGCATCCGACAGAGGCAGCCCTGCAGCACCATCCGAGGTATGAATGCCATGTGTTAAGTAATGTAATACCATGTATCATATGCACACCTGAGGACCATGACTAACATCCACCCTCACCAATCATAAACCACAAAACACAAACCCACCTCATAGCTATCACAAGGGATAGGAACCTAGATGTAATGCTACCCAATGCCAAAGGTATAAACAGCAAGATGTGTGCAGTGTAAATGCACACAGTATAGGGAATGCACATATCAGTGCTGTAATAGAAAACAGGGTCAAAGCGCACATCAGCACCCTGACACTACCAGGGTCACACCTCATACAGTGATGTACATGTGCAAAAACATGGAACAAGATACAAAATGAGGGTGACTACCAATAAATGGCATGGATAACCACACACCCCTGTTGTTACCACAACAAGAAGCAACATGCATTAGCCATGGTCAAACACCAATGGCTAAAACTGACTACTACTATATAGCTTGCTGCAGACCACTGTCCTAATAGCAGCAACTGCCCCAGGCCTATGTTCACAGGTTCACAGGTTCATACTAGGCTATCTGCCCTAGGGCATTTATAAGCCTAGACCAGAGTTCCGTGGAGTCTGCCGCACCTTCACTCTGACGGATAATTTGCCCATTATATTGCTGTGCCTCTGACAAGCAGTGATACTGAGGTTATCCTGGGGCATACCTGCAATCTCCCATCCATTGATTAAGATCTCACTTGAACAAAGCCAGTGAGGTACTCAGCCTCACATGTACCAGGATGTTGTTCCACAGCATAGGGACTCTCTGGTTGAAGAATCTGTCCCTCCAGCACATCCTATTAATATCTGTGTTGAGGTTTAAATCTCCTGCCACTGTAGTTCTGATGGATGTAGAGGTCTTGAGGTGAAGCGTACATTAACTCAGGTTTGGACATGGCCTTGGATGTCAGGCACAGGTCACCTCTGAGCAGACGGTAAGTCACGGAATCAAGCTGGAATTCCTCCAGTCGGGCAGCATAAGAAATATGTTTGAGACCCTTTCTCCTCCTGTCGAGGAATCTGTGGGCCCATCCAATTGCCATAGGTGTCGGGTCATATACATGCTGAATGGGGCATTGCACTCAATCAATGGTCCAATGAGTGAAGAGTACAGGGAACAATGACCTCCTGGATCTAGAAGTGAAACCCTGCATGATGAGGAGGGCAATGTAAAAGTTCTACCTAACTACCCTGGCAACGTGAGTGACAAACAAAGGTTACTCTCAACCTGGGTGCCCAGGTCCCTGATAACCTCCTGTGTGCTTAGAGGATTGCCACCTACATGGGAACTAGTGGTAACCTTGTTCTTCCCAAAGGGTACGGCTATGCATTGTTTAGTGTGTAATGTAAGGCCATGGCTCTGGCACCAGTTATCCGTGACTATGACACCCTTCTGAAGGATGTCTGTGTCAGATGGGTGTCCAACTATGGTTCCCAGTCTGCAGTCATCTTCAAACTTTGTCAGCCATAATCCTGCTGTGTTTGCTTGTACTTCTGAAAAGTAGATGCTGAGCAATAGTGGGCCCAGGACTGAGCCCTGTGGGACACCACTTGTGACAGTTGTGGAGTGTGACATGGCACCAGCAAGTCTGAACCTGTCTGTTCTGTCACGTAGCGGTTTGCAACCCATCCTGTGATGTATGGGTTCACATTTTAGCTGGTGATGTTTTCAATGATACCCAAGTGGGGTATTGTGTTGAAAGCCTTTGCCAGGTCAAGGTAGGCTGTGTGGAGTGCCTTGCCCTTGTCAATGGCCTTGGTGTCTGTTATGAAACAGTCAACCAAGTTTAAAAGGCATGATCTGCCCTCAACAAAGCCTAACTGGGTTGGATCTAATGTCTGCAAGTCCCCTATGTCCTCATCTATGACTTCCATTATGATCTTCTCCATAGCTTAGCAGACCCTGCTTGTCAAGCTGATGGGATGGTAGTTTCCGTGGTCGGTGGAGGCACCCCATGTGAAGTGGGTCCACCATTGACATATGCCACTCCTTGGGAACATATCCTGACTTGAGGCTAAGATCATACAGCTGCCCTGACTGCGGGTTGAATTCTTGAGTGAGTTCATGGAGCACAAAACCAGGGACACCATCTGGTCCCATGGATGCTGCGTCCTTTCCCTTGGATAGAGCAGTTCCCACCTGAGCATTTGAGATGTTTGGGGGGCTACAATCCTCTTTCATACATATCTCTCCAGTTGTGGTGGAGGGTGGGTGGAAATCTGCACTGAACCTGTCAGCCAGTATGTTGGCAATGTCTATAGGTTCAGTGATATTTACAGCATTCTGAGGCTATTCTGAGCATATCTGGGAGTTTCCTCCCAGGTGTGTAACGTATCTATAAAAGGCCTCATTGTTGTCCGTGAGCCCTTAGTGGGTTTACTCCCAATATTCGCCTTGGATGATTTCATGGGGGAACTCAGTGTTTCACCTATATTGAGCAGGGGTGTCTACCCTTCCACGGATATCGCTCTATCTTGTAGTACCTCCTTCCTTGTGTTGTAGTGCTTGTTTATGGCTGAGGTCCACCACACTGGACGCTTGCCTCTGGTACAACGAGTCTGTGTTTTGTTTGGGATTGCCTCATCCATGCAGTCTTGAAGGTGCTGGTAGAAGGCAGTTGTAAGTGATACAGTGGCTTGGGTAATGGTGTCTGCTGGCTTGAGGGCTTTGAAAGAGACCACAACAGTCATTAGAAGTGTGTAGTCGGCTTCTGAGAGGTTCTGCACTGTGGTCTTTTCTATCTGGGGTGGAGGTGGGATGTGGACTTCCACTGAGAGTAGGTCATGATCTGATCTCACCAATGATGGGTATACCTCTGGTGTTGAACATTGTGAGCCCATGTTTGTGATGATGAGATCTACTATGTTGTCTCCTCTTGTGGGGATGGTGACTAGTTCTTCCATGGCATGTGAGTGTATGAACTGTAGGAACCTGTGGCTAGAGTGTTGTGGCTGTAGTACTGATCCCAGTCTATATTTGGATAGTTGGGATCACCCAGTGTGATGGTGTTTGCAGGTACATGTATCCCGCCACTGTTTTCATGAAAGCTCTGTGAGGTACCTGAGTTTCAGAGGATGGCCTGTAACATGCTACAAACTTCAGAGCAGTCTTGCCTATGGTTAATTGCACCCGGATGGTGTACAATGCATCGTGTGTTGCCACCAACCATGAGGTGAGGGTGTCCTTGATGAATATTGCTATTGCCACCCCTCATAGTGGTAATATGTGTACTGCATACATACGAAATATTGTGCCTCTGACTTAGTAGTGACACATTATGACCACCTTACATAATTGAATAATGTGACTATGCCTCTGTCCAGTCTGTGCCCCTGTCCACATGCAGCTGTCCAGATGTCTCTTGAAGAGAGTCAGTGAGGTACTCTGTCTAACATGAACTGGGATACTCTGCTAGAGTTTGAGATGCCTCTGAGTTATGACTCTGTCCCTTCAGCATGTCCTATACATGTATGTGCTGAGGTTCAAATCTTTAGCTCCCATGTTTCTGGTGGATGTGGATTGCTTGCAGTGGAGCATGTCTACCAAATCCTGATCGGACATGGTCTTGTATGTCAGGCATAGGTCACCTGTACGTATGTGGTATGACACTGAAAAAAGCTTGTTTTAGTTATTCTGGAAGTATATGACATGTGTTGTAGATCCCTGATCGTCATGGTAAGGTACTTGTGGGGTCTCTCCAGCTGCTGCAAGTGCTGGTTGAGGTACATACCAAATGGGGCGTTGTATTCAAGCATTGGCCTGATAAGGGAGAAGTATAGTGGTACAATGACCTCCTATGGTCTGGATGGAATACCCTCCATGATAAGGTGGCCAAGATAGAAAGTATGTCAAACAACTTTGGCAACATGGGTGTCAAATGAGATGTCACTATCTACATGTGTCCCCAGCTGTCTGATTTGTTTCCTGTACTCATTGGGTTGCTGTCTATGTACAGATCTGTGGGTACTGTGTTCCTCCCAAAGGGATGGCTACACATCAGTCGCAGTCAGTTTTAGGCCATGAGTCCAGCACCAGCTATCTGTCAGTGTGACGGCAGTCTGTAGGATGTGTGTGCTGGCTGATGTATTCACTATGGTGCCCAGGTTGCAGTCATCTGTAAACTTTGTCGGCCACAACCCTCCTATGTTTGCTTTCACATCTGAAAAGTAAATACCAAATAAGAGAGGTCCCAGGACACAACCTTGTGGGACACCACTTGTGACTGGCTTTGAACCTGACAAGGCACCTGCAATGTTGACATTATGGGTTCTGTTTCTGAGCCATTTTGCAACCTATGCTGTGACATATGGTGTTATATTTCAGCTGTTGAGCTTGTCTATGATGCCTGAGTGGGGTATTGTGTCAAAGGCCTTAGCCAAGCGCAGGTAGGTTGTGTGGACTGTGTAGCCCTCATCAACGGCTCTACTGACAGTTTCAAAGTAGTCAACTTGGTGCAAAACGCAGGATCTGCACTGTACAAAGCTGAATTGGGTGTGATCAAGGGTCTGTAGGACACCAATGTCTCTGTGTGGAAGCTCCATAATGACCCTTCACAAAGCTTTGCAGACAAGGCTGTTTAAGCTTGTGTGGTGGTAGCTGCCAGGGTCTGTGGAGGCATCTCCTTTGTGGAGTGGGACCACTGTTGCCGGACGCCAGTGTTCAGGTACAGATCCTGTAGCAAGGCTAAGGTTAAATAGGATCTGCATATACAGGTTTATCTCCATCTGTAGTTCACATAGCATGCAACTGGGGATACCATCAGGTCCCATTGATGCTGTGTACTGTCTCTGCTGACTGCGGCTCGCACGTGGACACACAGGATGACAGTGAGGTTACATACAGCTGTGATAACTAGCATCTCTTGGGGCTGAGGGACGCGGTACATTGCACTGAACTGGTCTGCCAGGGTGTCAGTAATATCTGTCAGGTCCCTGGGATATAAGTTGTTGTGTACCAAATCTGAGCATATATGAGGGTTCCCACCCAGGCGTCAGACATAACTGAAGAAAGCAGTGTGGTTACCTTCATCGCCTGTGGTGATTTATGTCCCCAAGTTGAACTTGGGTGTCTTTATGTGAGAATGTAGCTTTCTACTACTGCTGATCACAGCTGCCTTACATTCTGGAGATGTAGCTCTGTCTTGCATTAGTATCCTTCATCTGTTATACAGTTTGTTTATGGCTGGGGTCCACCAGACAGGCCACTTTCCCTTGGTGGTGAAGGTGTCATTCTCATTTGTGATTGCATGGTCCATGCTTACTCGGAGATGTCCGCATAAAGTGTCTGTGCAGGAGTCACCATTGTGTGTTGTGGTTTCCACTGGCCCAGTGGGCTTAATGGATACCATCTCAGTCCGAAGAAGTGTGAAGTCAGCTTCTGAGCTGTTTGTCACTATACCCCTGGTATCATACTAGCACTGACACAGGTGTAAACAATTCCCCAGAATCCATCAAACAAAATGGACATGCAGGCTTACAGATGCCCTAGGGGGGTAGCCTAGTATGAACCCATTATGATACAGATTGTACAGGACACTACAGATAACCCCAAGGCTGTTGCAAATGATGGTAGTAAGCATGTTGTTGATTCCTGGATATGCTCCGGATCACACCGATATTACAAACAACATACCAGACACACACAGGTATGGCCAACAGACATCCTGACATGTGCAGTGCAAACCCCCCCCCATAATGCCAAATACCTTCCCCAGCAGACTGCCGCCTCCCTGACATTATGTCACCCTTACCACAGGGTACGACAAAGAGCAGTGTACAACAACAGTGGGTGTTCTCAACAAAGGTGTCTCCTGAATGGATAGGAAAACAACCACCACAGAATCATGAGAGGTTTGGTCTGCACAGCTATGGAAAGGACCAGCATGTACCACAGACATAATGATATTGTGGATCTATTGACACCGACCCTACCCAGTGTGGGTTTACAAAGTGCAGACCCCACCCCTAAACATGTGTGACTCAGTTGAAACAGTACTTGAAGTCAGTGATGAGGGCAATGTGGTCCACACAGTGTTGCCGGACCTTGCAAAGCCTTCTGTACAATACCCTATGTGTTCCGTATAGATTTGCTCACCAGCTGATATATACACCCCAATGTCATGGGAGGGGTTGCAAACCAGACCAACGACAGAACTGACATGGTCAGACATGCAGCAGCCATGTCAGACTACAAACCACATATAACAGGCATCCCACAAAGCTTGGTCCTGGGACCTTCACCATCTGGTATATATGCCCCATAGGTACAGGCCAACAAGTAAGGACTGTGCTGGAACATGTTTGTAGAGGACAACAAGCCGCCTGACATATCTGATACACCAGCTGACACAAGCATCCCATAAAAGGGCCACATAGAAACAGACAGCTGGTGCCATAGCCATGTCAGCATGTTAAATGGTGAAAACAGTATAGTCAGCCTCTGTGGATAATCCAGTAAGTGACCACCAATTCCCACATAGGTGTCGACCCATGACATTCCTAACATGTAATGCCAGAATGGGGACACAAGGTGATAGATATCCTGCATTGGACAAAAATGTGGCTGTAGGGTTAACAGCAACAATCCATATACCAACCTAATCATGAGGGTTATGACATCTAGCTAAGGGGAGGTCATTGTGGTTTTGCAGTTATCTTTCAGCAGCATTACAAATGACCACAACAGCGCCTGTGTGGTGTACCTCAGCAGATAGATTCAGCAACTGTAAAGTCCACAACAGTACCTCACCAGGAGTATCAAAGAGCTGGAACACATGTAATGTGTCGCCTGATTAAACAGAATGCAGTTACACACACTGCCATGCTGGCCACCCAGACACAAGCTGTGCCTGATGTAGAAAGCCATGTCCAAGCTGTCAGCAATGCACATGCCGCACCTTGTACAATGTGAATGGCAGGAGATATGCACATGAGGGACCTGAACCCCAGCACTGACATACATAGGACAAGCTGTACTGCATTATCCATAACACAGAAGCCACCACCACGCATGAGTAAACTACCAGTACAGGTTATCCATAGAGTCACTCATTTATTCTACTCAACAGGGATCCTAACGAGTGGATGGGAGATGGTAGGTATACCCTGGGTATCAATGTTGTGTCACAGGTAGACAGAGGCACAGTATACAAAACAAGACATATGTCATGCCAAACTGCACTTATGATGTGTTGATGGACAAACACACTATCCAATAACCATTAGAAATGGCCTTGGGCACATCGGTAGTGTTTGCCAATGTACACCCATGTTGTGGAATACACTACTGCAGTTGGTTGAGGCCGTTGTAAGTAGTTCACATCTGAACATAATGCAACATGGTCAGATAGGTTCATAGGTTCATACTAGGCTATCTGCCCCAAGGCAGTTCTAAGCCTAGTCCAGAGTCTGGTTGCGACGCCACCCCTTATATGGAAACAGTACTGTGCCCATTAGTTTGACGTGCCTGTCTCCAGCAGTGACACAGTGACGATCCCGGGGTAAACCTATGATTTCCCATCCACAGGTCAGGATACCTCTTGAACAGAGCCAGCAAGGTGCTGTGACTCACATGGACCGTGATTGTATTCCACAGCATAGGAGTCTCCGGTGATAAATCCACCCTCCAACATGTCCAATGTACATCCCTGCTACGGTGTAAGTCACTTGCACTATTGGTTCAGGTGGATCTGAAGATTTTGAGGTGGAGCATGTCCATTAATCCCTGGTTGGACATGCTTGCATGTCATGCACATGTCACCTCTAAGCAGACAGTATGTGACTGAATAGAGCTGTAGTGTTTCCAATCTGGCAGCATATGACAGATGTTGGAGACCCTTTATCCTTTGTTGGGGACATTCAGGGTCTCCCCACTTGCTGCAGATGTCAGGTGAGATACATCCAGATAAGGCAGTGTACCAGATCACCGGTCCGATAAGTGAAGAGTACAGGGGAACAATGACCCACTAGATCTGGATGTGGATCCCTTCCTGATCATGTGGACAATGTAGAAGGTCCTACTAGCCACTTTAGCAATGTGAGTGTCATCAGAACAGTGACTGTCAACCTGGGTCCCCAGGTCCATGATAACCTTCCCTGTGCTTAGAGGATTGCCACCTATATGGTAGCTTGGGGTTACCTTGCTTTCCATGAAGGGTATGACTACACATGTTTTGCAAGTTGACTTCAGGCCATGGCTCTGGCACCAGCTATCAGTGTCCGTGAGCCCCTTCTGAAGGATATCCGTGTCTGATGCACTGTCCACTATGGCACCCAGTGTGCAGTCATCTGCAAACTTTGTCAGCCAAAGTCCTCCCATGTTGGACTGTACTTCTGAGAAGTAGATAACAAACAATAGGGGCCAAGGACTGAGCCCTGTGTGAGACCACATGTGACTGGCATGGTGTCTGACATAGTGCCAGCAACTCTAACCCTGTGGGTCCTGTCTGTAAGACAGTTTGAAACCTGATCTTGTGACATATGGGTGTACATTTCTGTTGGTAGGGTTTCCTACAATACCTGAGTGGGGTATTGTGTTGAAATGGTTTTCAAGGGCAAGGTAGGCTCTATGGACTGCCTTTCCCTCATCAATGGCCTTAGTTACTGTTTTGATAATGTCAACCAAGTACAAAAGGCATGACTTGCCCTTGATCAACACAAACTGGGACAGGTACAATGTCTGCATGTCCTCCATATCTTTCTTCATGAGCTCCATTATGATCCTCTCCATAGCTTTGCAGACTACACTTGTTAAGCTTATGGGGCAGTAATTACCAGAGTCCATAGAGGCACTGCCTTTGTGCAGACATGCACAACTGGACCCTAAAGAGGCTGTTGTGCACAGTATGGAAATGTAAATCAGTGATAGGACTAAAGCCCAGGATAATGTCCACCACAGTGAAAGTACTGAACCACTACACTATACAGTACAACAGTGCTAGGTCAGTATGCATGGATGTTAACAATTGTATGCAAAGTATCCCATGCAAAAGCTGCAGGCACAGTATAATCCCTGTTGTGTTCACAGGAAGCATCTGGACAGTAACTACACAACATGTCACAGAACACACAACCTTAAACAGGAGTTATTTGTTGGAGTTCACACTCATCCACAACTGTGATGGGCTGCATAGTTCAACATATGGAAAGCTCACACTGGGCATGCTCACACACTTTGATAAATGAGACATCATTCACACAACATGCCATGGGAAGGCTGAAGTGGGCATGCTCACACACTTAGTTCAAATGTTCCTCTTAACAACTGTGAAAACACACCACAGGATGCACATTCCCATTCCAAACAATGAAGATGTCAGCACCCTATAAGTAGATCATTAGAAATACTACCTCCCAGTAATCCGAATAGCACGCTCTGCTAATGCGTCTGTCTCTAGTGTCATAACATAGTTAGGTAGGGGTTTGAATCCAGCAAGTGGCATGTGTGTGTGTGAATGGGGTAAGTGTCTGTATAAGTGTGTATGAGAAGCACATCCCTTTTGGCAACTGTGGAAACACACCACACGGAGCTCATTCCACTTTCTAAACACTGATGATGTCAGCACCCTATAAGTAGATCAACTGAAATGAAATCTCCTAGAAATGTGAATAGCGCTCCGCTAATGCGTCCGTCTCTAGTATCATAACGTAATTAGGTAGGGGTTTGAATCCTGCTACGGGAATGTATGTGTGTTAGTATGAGTGGGGTTTGTGTGTGTGCATAATGCTGTGGAGGGAAGGTGCCTTTTGCCAACTGGGAGAACACACTACAGGGTGCACATCCCTCTTCGTAAACACAGATGATGTCAGCACCCTCTAAGTACAGCATTGGAAAAGATTGCTCCTACTAATGCAAATAGCACACTCTGCTAATGTGTCTGCTTTTAGAGTCATAACACATCTAGGTAGGGGTTTGGACCTTGCAAATGGAATGTATGCGTTTTACTGTGGGTGGGGTTGGTGTGTGTGCACAATGGCGGGGTGGATGTCTCTTTGCCAAATG
Organism: Protopterus annectens; assembly: GCF_019279795.1. Lineage (NCBI taxonomy): Eukaryota > Metazoa > Chordata > Ceratodontiformes > Protopteridae > Protopterus > Protopterus annectens. The sequence continues at coordinate 969,072,456 of NC_056748.1, read as the reverse complement.
GGGCTATGCACTGCAGGGTGCACATTTCCTTAACAAACAGTGATGTTGACAGCACCCTGTACAAACAGAACAACAACACAGAAGGTGTTGTTACCAATGATGCATGTAAGGTTACACTTCAAGTAATGTCCACAAAACAAAGTAGGATAAACAAATGCTCCTTTTACTCTATCCAAACAACATGGCAACAGACAACTGACACTACTCAGTATAGTGCTACATGCTACTGTAACATGCAGATGTACCAGAATATACCTAGATAGTGTTTTGAAGCCTGAATGTGGCAAGTGTGTGGATGTGTTATGTTACTGTGTGTGCATTTCCGTATGGAAAACATGTTTGAGATATTGGCAATATTGTTGCAGACAGTTTAGGTGCAGATATCCCCCCCCCATTCTCCTACACAAGTGGAATTAGTTATCACAGATGACTGTAACCTCCCTATCCTCTCACATGTCCAGGTGAGGGCCACCCTCAACATTGCAGGACACATAGCATCACTGTTACAGAATGGTATCCCTGGATGTGTGTTACATTCATCCCAGGAGGACATGGCACCACATTACAGACTGATATTACTCCCTGGCCATACTACAGGATGTGTACCTGAAGAGTGCCATACATACACAGTGGTCCCACACCAATGAGGAGTAACCTCTACTGACCCTGGTATGTACTGCATCATATGCACAACTGGCCTTCTGTTCTAAGCTACGGAAGTGTCACGTATGGGCAACATGTACAGCAATATTACATATGTGTATATTTCAGGACTATGCACACAAAACCTATCTCATGGACAGAGCTATAGATAGTGAACTATGATACATTTGGAGGTGTCACAGTAAACACAGTATTAACCTGCTACTTTGCATTACCTGTGTTTGTGGCAGCTGTTGCTGTGTCAGTGGTGCTTGCTTGCTGCTTGCTGTTTGCTACTCATGGTTTTGCTGCTGGCTGTCTGTATATTTTCTCTTTTCTCTCTCTCTTTCTCTCTCTCTCTCTTTCTCATTAGGTCTGTGCAATGACTGTATTGCATGAGTGGAGTGTGGGTACTGAATGCTTTTGTAGGTATCTGCATAGGTCCATGTGATGGCCCTTGCACCAATTGTAAGGCAGCATTTGCTAATTGCATGCAGCCAGGTGTGTGTTGATTGCATGTCTCACTGTGATTTCAGGACACTGCTATAAAAAGGTATGTGAGATAGGCGTAGCCCTTTCAGATTGTGGACGATGCTGGTATGCTGTTGACAGTGTTCTGTGAGTGTGAAGGTTAGTATGGGAATCCAGTGATTTGGCCATTAAAACTTTGCCTCACATGCTTTGGATGGTACATCTCCTATATTGCCTTTATACTAATTCCTACTATTGACTGTTATATTTATTTTAGCAGAGTGCTTTTGTATGGCTGTCATGGCTTAGTGGTAGGTCATACAGACGAATGTTACCAAGGTCCTGGGTTCGAGACTGGCAGTGGGAATATATTTTGTCTCCAGACTTTCAAAATGAGTACAAGACATGTCAATCAAAGTGCCATAAAGGCACTTTTAAGCACTTTAAACCAGGTCTGCACTCATTAGCATGAATGAAGAAGGATGCGTGCCCAGTATGGCTTGGCCTTGGCAAAGAGGCAACGATAGCACATATGCTTGGTCAGTAGGAACACTGGGACTGATACCCGCCTGACTCACTCATACAGTAACAGGGACGCTTAACCTGACACAACCTGCTTCCAAACGTACAGGAGTGTAGTATGTGTATCCGACAGAGGTGGCCCTGCAGCACCACCTGAGGCATGAATGCCATGTGTTAAGTAATGTAATATCATGTACAATATGCACACCTGAGGACCCCAACTAACATCCATATCCACTCATATGACCCTGTGGATACAGCTGCACATCATACAGTGATGTACATGTGCAAACACATGGAACAAGATACAAAATGAGGGTGACTAGCAATACATAGCATGGATAACCACGCACCCATGTTTGTACCACAACAAGAAGCAACATGGAATAGCCATGGTCAAAACCAATGGCTAAAACTGACTACTACTATATAGCTTGCTGCAGACCACTGTCCTAATAGCAGGAACTGCCCAAGGCCTATGTTCACAGGTTCATACTAGACTATCTGCCCTAGGGCATTTATAAGCCTAGCCCAGAGTTTTGTGGCTTCTGCCACCCGTGCAAGTTGATGGATAATATGCCCATTATTTTGCTGTGCCTCTGTCAAGCAGTGATACTGAGGTTATCCCTGGGGTATACCTGCAATCTCCCATCCATTGGTCACAATCTCACTTGAACAAAGCCAGTGAGGTGCTCAGCCTCACATGTACCAGGATGTTGTTCCACAGCATATGGACTCTCTGGGTGAGGAATCTGTCCCTTCAGCACATCCTATTAATATCTGTGTTGAGGTTTAGGTCTCCTGCCCTTGTAGTTCTGATGGATGTAGAGGTCTTGAGGTGAAGCATGTTCATTAATCCTGGGTTGGACATAGTCTTGTATGTCAGGCACAGGTCACCTCTGAGCAGACAGTGTTTACTGAATACAGCTGGAATTCCTTCAGTCGGGCAGCATAAGAAATATGTTTGAGACCCTTTCACCTCCTGTCGAGGAATATGTGGGCCCATCCAATCTGAATGGGGCATTGTATGCAATCATTGGTCTGATGAGTGATGAGTACAGGGGAACAGTGACCTCCCTTGATCTAGATGTGAATCACTGCATGATGAGGTGGCCAATGTAGAAGGCCTTCCAAACTACCCTGGCAATGTGTGTGTCAAACAAAATGTCACTGTCAATCTGGGTGCCCAGGTCCCTGATAATGTACATTGTGCTTACAGGATTGCCACCTAGATGGGAAGTAGTGGTAACCTTGTTCTTCCTGAAGGGTATGGCTATGCATTGTTTAGTGTGTAATGCAAGGCCATGGCTGTGGCACCAGTTAGCCGACTCTATGAAACCCTTCTGAAGGATGTCTGTGTCAGATGGGTTTCCAACTATGCTTCCCAGTTTGCAGTCATCTTCAAACTTTGTCAGCCATAATCCTCCTGTGCTTGCTCGTACTTCTGAAAAGTAGATACTGAACAAATGTGGTCCCAGGACTGAGCCCTGTGGGACACCACTTGTCACAGCTCTGGAGTGTGAACTGGCACCAGCAACTTTGACCCTGTGTGTTCCGTCACTTAGCCAGTTTGCAACCCATGCTGTGATGTATGGGTTCACAATTAAGCTGGTGATGTTTTCAATGATACCTGAGTGGGTATTGGTTGAAAGCCTTTGCCAGGTCAAGGTAGGCTGTGTGGACTGCCTTGCCCACGTCAATGGCCTGGGTGAGTGTTTTGAGAAAGACAACCAAGTTTAAAAGGCATGATCTGCCCTTGACAAAGCCAAACTGGATTGGACCCAATGTCTGCAAGTCCCCTATGTCTTCATTTAGAATTCCCATTATGATCCTCTCCATAGCCTAGCAGAACAGGCTTGTCAAGGGGATGGGATGGTAGTTTCTGGGTTGGTGGAGGCACCACCTTTGTGAGGTGGGTCCACCATTGATGTATGCCACTCCTTGGGAACATATCCTGAGGTGAGGCTAACATTAAACAGCTGCCCTAACTGCGGGGGTGTAATTACTCATTGAGTTCATGGAGCACACAACCGGGGACACCATCAGGTCCCATGGATAAAGTGTTTTCTGCCTTGGATTGAGCAGTTCCCACCCCAGCAGTGGAGATGTTTGGGCGGCTAAAATCCTCTGGTGTGCATACCCCCCCAGTTGGGGGGAGGGGAGAAATCTGCACTGAACCTGTCAGCCAGTATGTTGCCAATGTCTGTAGGTGCAGTGATATCAACATCATTCTGAACTAAGTCTGAGCATATCTGGGAGTTTCCTCCCAGGTTTCAAACATAGGTAAAAGGCCTCATGATTGTCCCTGGAGTCCTGAGTGGGTTTACTCTCTAAACATGCCTCGGATGATTGTATGGGGAACCCAGCGTTTTACTCACAATGAGCAGGGTGTCTTCCCCATACGGATTACACTCTATCGTAGTAGCTCCTTCCTTGTGTTGTACAGCTTGTTTATGGCTAGGGTCCACCAGACTGGATGCTTGCCTGTGGTACAAAGAGTCATCATTATTTTGGATTGCCTGAACCATGCAGTCCTGGAGGTGCTGGTAGAAGGCATTTCTAAGTGATACAGTGGCTTGGGTAATGGTGTCCGCTGGCCTGGGGCCTTGAAAGAGACCACACCAGTGCTCAGAAATGTGAAGTCGGCATTTGACAAGGTCTTCACCGCTACCTTTCCCATCTGGGGTGTGGGTGGGATGTGGACTCCCACTGAGAGTAGTCCATGATCTGATCTCACCAATGATGGGTATACATCTGGTGTTGAACAGTGTGACCCCATGTTTGTGATGATGTGTTCTAGTATGTTGCCTCCACTTGAGGGGATTGGGACCAGTTGTTCCATGGCATTTCAGTGTATGAACTCTTGGAACCTTTGTGTTAGAGTGTTGTGGCATGATTAGTGATCCCAGTCTATATGTGGATAGTTGGAATCACCCAGTAGGATGGTGTTTGGAGATACATTTATCCCCTTCAGTGTTTGCAGGATAGCTGTGTGAGGTACCTGAGTTTGAGCGGTGGCATGTAACATGCTACAAACTGCAGAGCAGTCTTGCTCACGGTCACTGGCACCTGGATGGTCTCCGATGCATAGTGTGTTGCCACCAACCATGAGGTGAGGGTGTCCTTGATGAATATGGACACCCACCATCCTTCTTGTTGTTGTCGGGATGCTGGTGCCGGAATGCATGAGATGAGGTAACACCCGATAGTGCTGGGGTGCTGTCAGAAACTGTGAACCAGGTTTCAGGCACACAACAGACATCAATGTGCTACATACTGAGAAGGGCATAGAGTGTGTGCAGCTTGAGGTAGAGACCTTGGGCATTGAGCAGCATCAGCCGTAGTGTCTTTCCTTTACTGTGTTCTAGGGTGGTAGGTGTAGAATCCTATTTCCAGTTGTGATTGTATGGTCCATGCTGTCTGACATCTAGCTAAGGGGAGGTCATTCTGGTTTTGCAGTTATCTTTCATCACCAGTAGAAATTACCACAACAGCCCCTGTGGCGTGTACCTCATGCACACACATCCAGCACCTGTAAAGTCCACAACAGTACCTCACCAGGAGTATGACAGAGCTGGAACACATGTAATGTGTAGTCTGATTAAACAGAGTGCAGCTCCACACACTGCCATGATGTCCACCCAGATGCAAGCTGTGCCTGACGTAGAAAGCCATGTCCAAGCTGGAATCAATGCACATGCTGCACCTTGTACAATCTGAATGGCAGGTAGCTATGCACATGAGGGAACTGAACCCCAGCACTGACATATATAGGACAGGCTGTACTGCATTATCCAAAACACAGAAGCCACCCCACACATGAGTAAACTAACACTACAGGTTGTCCATAAAGACACTGGTTGAGTCCCTCAACAGGAATCCTAATGAGTGGATGGGAGATGGGAGGTTTACCCTGGGTATCAATGTTATGTCACAGGTAGACAGAGGCACAGTATACTAAACAAGACATATGACATGTCAAACTACGCTTACAATGTGTTGATGGACAAACACATTCTCCGACTAGCATTAGGTCAAGATACCTCTTGAACACAGCCAGCAAGGTGCTCTGCCTCAAATGGACCAGGATTGTATTCCACAGCATAGGGAGTCTCCGAGTGATAACTCCATCCCTACAACATGTCCAACATACATCCCTGCTAAGGTGTCAGTCACCTGCACTAGTGGTTCAGGTGGATCTTCTGAGTCTGAGGTGGAGCATGTCCATTAATCTCTGTTTGGACATGGCCTCGCATGTCAGGCACATGTCACCTCTAAGAAGACGGTATGTGAGTGAATAGAGTGTGAGTGTCTTCAATCTGGCAGCATATGACAGCTGTTGTGGTTCCTTGATCCTTTAGGTCGGGGACAGTCAGGGTGTCTCCAATTGCTGCAGATGTTGGGTGAGATACAGCCAGAATAGGGCATTTGACTTGATCACCGGTCTGATAACTGAAGAGTACAGGGGAACAATGACCCACTAGATCTGGATGTGAATCCCATCCTTATCAGGTGGGCAATGTAGAAGGTCTTCCTAGCCACTTTAGCAATGTGAGTCTCAGAAGAATGGCGACTGTCAACCTGGGTCCCCAGGTCCGTGATAACCTCCTCTGTGCTTAGAGGATTGCCACCAATATGGTAGCTTGGGGTCACCTTGCTTTTCCTGAAGGGTATGTCTACACATGTTGTGCACTCTGACTTCAGGCCATGGCCCTGGCACCAGCTATCAGTTACTGTGAGTCCCTTCTGAAGGATATCTGTGTGTGATGCACTGTCCACTATGGTGCCCAGTGTGCACTCATCTGCTAACATTGTCATCCAAAGTCCTCCCATGTTGGCCTGTTCTCATGGGAAGTACATGACAAACAATGGTGGCCAAGGACTGAGCCCTGTGTGACACCACCTGTGACCAGCCTGGAGTCTAACATAGTGCCAGCAACTCTAACCCTGTGGGTCCCGTCCCTAAGCCAGTTTGCAACCCATCTTGTGACATATGGGTTTACATTTCAGTTGTGAGGTCTTTCCACAATACCTGAGTGGGGTATTGTGTTGAAAGTGTTAGCAAGGCCAAGGTAGGTTGTATGGACTGCCTTTCCCCAACAATGGCCTAAGTGACCAATTTGAAGATGTCAACCCAGTACAAAAGGCATGATCTGCCCCTGACCAAGCCAAAATGGGATGGGTACAATGTCTGCATGTCCCCTATATCTTTGTTTATGAGCTCAATTATGATCCTCTCCATAGATTTGCAGACTACACTTGTTAAGCTTATGGGGCAGCAATTAACAGGGTCTGTAGAGGCACTGCCTTTGTGCAGATGTGCACAACTGGACCTTAACCAGCCTGTTGTGCACACTATGGAAATGTAAATCAGTGATAGGACTGAAGCCCAGGATACTGACCACCACAGTGAAAGTACTGAAACACTACACTAGACAGTGCTACAGTGTTAGGTCAGTATGAACAGATGTTGACAATTGTGTGCAAAGTATCCCATGCAAAACCTGCAGGCACAGTATACTCCCAGTTTTGTTCACACAAAAAGCATTCGGACAGTAACTACACAACATGGCACAGAACACACAACCATAAAATGGAGGTATTTGTTGAAGGTCACACTCATCCACAAATGTGATGGGCTGCAGAGTTCAACATATGTAAAGCCCACACTGGGCATGCTCACACACTTAGATAAATGAGACATCTTTCACACAACATGCCACAGGAAGGCTGAACTGGGCATGCTCACACACTTGGTCCAAATGTTACCCTAGCAAATGTGAAAACACACCAGAGGATGGTCGTCCCCTGTCTAGACACTGATCATGTAAGCACCCTATAAGTATATTGGAGAAAAGGATTCTCTCAGTAATCTGAATAGCGCCGCAAGCACGCGTCTCTAGTGTCATAACATAGTTAGGTAGGGTTTGAATCCAGCAGGTGGCAAGTGTGTGTGAAGGGGGTAAGTGTGTGTGTAAGTGTGTATGAAAGAAACATCCCTTTGCCAACTGGGAAAACACACCACAGGATGCCCATTCCCCTTTCTAAACACTGATGATGTCAGCACCCTATGAGTATATCAGGAGAAAGAAAGTCTCCCAGTAATGAGAATAGCGCGATCTACTAATGCGCCCATTTCTAGTGTCATAATATAGTTAGGTAGGGGTTTAAATCCAGCAAGTGGCAAGGTGTGTGAAGGGGAATAAGTGGGTATGAAAGGAGCATCCCTTTTGGCAACTGGGAAAACACACCACAGGATGATCATTCCACTTTCTAAACTCTGATGATGTCAGCACCCTATAGTATATCAGGGAAAGGACTTTCCCAGTAATGCGAATAGCGCTGTGCTAATGCGTCCGTCTCTAGTGTCTTAACATAGTTAGGTAGGGGTTTGAATCCGCAGATGACAAGTGTGTGTGAAGGGGTAAGTGTGTGGGTATGAAAGAAACATCCCTTTTGGCAACTGGGAAAACACACCACAGGATGATCATTCCACTTTCTAAACTCTGATGATGTCAGCACCCTATAAGTATATCAGGGAAAGGACTTTCCCCAGTAATGCGAATAGCGCTGTGCTAATGCGTCCGTCTCTGGTGTCTTAACATAGTTAGGTAGGGGTTTGAACTGAAGATGACAAGTGTGTGTGAAGGGGTAAGTGTGTGGGTATGAAAGAAACATCCCTTTGGCAACTGGGAAAACACACCACAGGATGATCATTCCACTTTCTAAACTCTGATGATGTCAGCACCCTATAGTATATCAGGGAAAGGACTTTCCCCAGTAATGCGAATAGCGCTGTGCTAACGCGTCCGTCTCTAGTGTCTTAACATAGTTAGGTAGGGGTTTGAACCGCAGATGACAAGTGTGTGTGAAGGGGTAAGTGTGTGGGTATGAAAGAAACATCCCTTTTGGCAACTGGGAAAACACACCACAGGATGATCATTCCACTTTCTAAACTCTGATGATGTCAGCACCCTATAAGTATATCAGGGAAAGGACTTTCCCCAGTAATGCGAATAGCGCTGTGCTAATGCGTCCGCCTCTAGTGTCTTAACATAGTTAGGTAGGGGTTTGAATCCAGCAGATGACAAGTGTGTGTGAAGGGGTAAGTGTGTGGGTATGAAAGAAACATCCCTTTTGGCAACTGGGAAAACACACCACAGGATGATCATTCCACTTTCTAAACTCTGATGATGTCAGCACCCTATAAGTATATCAGGGAAAGGACTTTCCCCAGTAATGCGAATAGCGCTGTGCTAATGCGTCCGCCTCTAGTGTCTTAACATAGTTAGGTAGGGGTTTGAATCCGCACATGACAAGTGTGTGTGTAGGGGGTAAGTGTGTATGATTGATATATCCCTTTGGCAACTGGGAAAACACACTACAGGATGCACATACCCATTTCTAAATGATATCACAATTATGTATGGCTTTTGATTACAGACATGCCATGTGTGTTGTGCACACACAGAATGCCCATGTATGTGGGTTGTCCCTCACAATAATGCATGACATTGATTACACCGGTTATGGCAATGAACACATGATGTATGTGTGTGCCAAATACACATATGTACCTGTGACTTTCAATAGTTACCATGTGTGATGCCTGCCACATGTGAATACATGGTATTTGCACAGGGTAACATTATGACCGTGGTCTTCTGTGCAGATGCTGCATGTGGGATGTGTATATACAGTGTGAGATGTAGATGCTATCAGCCTAGTAGTGAGGGATGCACACCTGGTCTGGGGCATAAGGTCTACATGTTGTTAATGTACAGGAGCTGCATGTTTTCACCTGTTGTGGTAGTGGTAAGACAGTATTCCATAGCAATGCAGTGACTGCATGCTAAGAACCATTCAGCTAGGGTGTTGTAGATACACTTATTCATTAGCATTCAGTAATTTGTCGGAATCCCTGGTGAGGGTCTGATGCTAACCAAGGTCAGCGGTCTACCAGCCTGTGTCACTTGCTCAGTGATCCCTTCCATGTTCCCTATCACGTATCCCAGTGAGCCACATCCCACATCAGCTGTGGTGGCATGGACGATGACTGAGTCATATGTGTCCATGCATCTGACTGACTTGTATGTTGTTGTTACAGTTTGGCCATGTGTTTCCATCTCATACATGTGATGTACATCAATGGGTAGGGGATAGGGTTGACTGTGTACATGTGGCAGCTGTGACATTACTACATGACACACATATTCCACAACTGTACCATAGAGGTGACTGACAACTGACCTTTGCACATGCTACCAGAGTATTGAGATTACATTGGTGATTGACAGCACATGGGCCAATGGTGAAAAAGAGACATAGGTCCATAGGTTCGCACAGGGATATCTGCCCAGGGCATGTATCCACCTAGCCAGAATGTGCGTGCCTTTCAACATGCATTGTGAATCTGTCTTGCTATGCCCTTTTCCAAGGTTAGTATACTGTGCCTCTTTCTCACAGTGACACATAAGTGATACCCAGGGTAACCCTACAATGTCACATCCAGTCATTAATATCGCTCTTGAGGATAGTCACTGAGTCAGTCCGCCTAACCTCTATTGGGATAATAATCAGGAATGAAGGGTGCCTCTGAGTTGTGAATGTGCCCCTCCACCATGTCCTATGTATATCACTCCTGAAGTTCATGTATTTCCAGCGTGTATCCTGGTGGGATCTGGATATTCTGAGATGCAGCATGGCCATTACGTGAGGGTATGACCTGGCCTTCTATGTAAGGCACAGATTGCCTATGAAGAGGCAGTATGTCACTGAGTAGAGCTGCTGCTACTTTAACCAGTCAGTATGTGGCATCTGTTTGAGCACTTTGATCACCTTGTCGAGGTACATATGTAGTAGCCCCAGTTGCTGCAGGTGTCTGGTAAGGTGCATGCCGACAGGTTCATCATAGTCAATTATGGGCATGATGAGGGATGAGTAAAGTGGCACAATGTCCTCCCCTGGCCTACATGTGGATCCCATGATGATGTGGCCCATATCACATGCTTACCTAACCACTTTGTCCATGTTGTTGTCAAATGGTAGGATGCTATCAACCCGCACCCCAAGGTCCATAATTCCTAGGTCTGCACTTACTGGATTAACACATATGTGGTACATTGTGGTCATTTACTGTTTGACAAAGGGGATGACTATACTCTTTCTGTCATTCATGTTGAGGCCATGGCTGTGGCACAAGTCGTGTGTTTGCAAGACTCCCTTTGGAGGATGCGTGTTAGCTGTTGAGTTGATTATGGTGTTCGGTCTGCAGCCACCTGTGCCACAGTACTTCCATGTTGGCCTGTACCTATGACAAATATATAATGAACATGACAGCCCCTAGGGCTTTGCCTTGTGGGACACCACTTGTACCAGGTTGGAGGCTGACATGGCTCCAGCAATTCTACCATGTGTGTTCTGCCCTTGAGCCACTGTGCAATACCCATAGTGACATAGGGGTTAATATGTACACTGGTGAGCTTCCCTAGAATGCACAAGTGGGGTATTGTATCCAAGGCTTATGCAAGGTCCAGGTAGGCTGTGTGGACCTCCTACCCTTGACAGTGGCCTTGGTGACTGTTTCAAACAAAGCAAACAGGTTTGATAGGCAGGATTTGCCATTGACAAAGCCAAACTGTGTATGGTGACATGTCTGTAGGTCCACAATATCTAGATATGTGAGGTTCTTGATGATTCTTGCCATAGCTTTGCAGACAAAGCTAGTCAGACATATGGGGCGAGTAGTGTCCAGGATCCGTGACGGCACCACCTGCATGTTGAGGGACCACTGTTGCTGTATGCCACTCTCTGGTCACATATCATGTATTAAGGCTGGGATTGAACAGTGGTGTTATGTCTGGGTGTAGCTCTTCTTGTGGTTCATGTAGGAAACAGCCTGGGACACTGTCTGGTCCCATTGATGCAGTGTTTACTGCTTTGGGAAGGGCATCTCTTACCTGAGCATCTGTGATGTCAGGGGGGGGAAGCACTGTGATGCGAGACATATGTTCCCTTTGGTGTGGTGGGGAGAGAAGGCAGCATTGAACCTGTCCACTAGGATGATGGCAATGTCTGTGTGTTTTATATTTTGTGTGACATATTGTATTACCTCTGAGCATATCTGGGTAGTACCACCCAGGTTACTAACATAACTACAGGCAGCCTTGTGATTATCCTCAGTGGCTTGTGGAATCCTCTCTCAAAGATGGCCTTAGACAATCATATGGGTGCCTGTAGTTGTCTTCCAATACTCATCAGTGGTGCCTTCACATTTTGGGAGGTTGTTGTATCATGTAGTGGCGCCATCCTTCTATTGTATAGTGTGTTTATGGCTGGTGTCCGTGCCCAGGACATCTGTCTTTGGAGAATTGGGTCATGCTTTCATATGTGGCTTCATGATCCATGCATTCCTGAATGTGTCCACAGAATGCCTCTATACAGGTATCTGCAGTCTGGTCCATATTTTCAACAGGCCTTGGGCCTTTGAAGGCTTCCACATCATTTATGAGGGGTGTGCACTTGCTTGACATGAGCTGTTGACAGACGTGCCGCACTCCAGACAGAGCAAGGGAAGGTCACAGTCAGCTACCTGTTGGGGCATACCTCCTGGACCACATGGAAAGAGACACAGAGGAGCTGTTGCAGCACCCTCTCAAACTCAGGTCTCCCACACAGCCTTCATGCTGACACAGGAGAGTTTAGATTACTCTGCAAACACCATCATACTGGGTGATGCCAGCTACCCAAACATAGACTGTGTACATTACACAGGCCACAATACCCAAGCTCTAAGATTCCCATTGATCAGACATTCTTTGGCTATGGAACAGGTAACCAACCTTCCCACAAGACGGGCAGATATACTAGAGCTGATCTTTACAAACATGAGTAAAACTAATCACCACTGGGAGTATATCCTCATTGTTGCAATCAAACCATATACTAATCACACTGGTGTTCTGGATCCCCACATATGCAAACCTCCAACACATCGATGTGTGTGTGTGGAAATGTCCCTATTAGCAACCGTGACAGTATCGTACAGGATGCAGATCCCCTTTGAAATAGTGATGATGTCAGGACTGTATAACTATATCACCTGTAGCAAAGTCCTCCAGTAATTTGCATAGCGCCTGCTAATGTGTCTTTCTTCAGTGTCATAACGTAGTTAGGTGGGGGTTTGAATCCTGCAAAGGGAATGTATGAGTGTGGTTTATGTGTGTGCACTATGCTGGGAGGGTTAACTGCGTTTGCCAACTGGGAGAACACACTACAGGGTGCACATCCCTCCTCCTACACACAGATGATGTCAGCACCCTCTAAGTACAGCATTAGTAAACGTTTCTCCAACTACTGCAAATAGCACACTCTGCTAATGTGTCTGTTTCTACTGTCATTGCACAGTTAGGTGTGGGTTTGAACCTTGCAAATGGAAAGTATGTGTTTTACTGTTGGTGGGGTTAGTGTGTGTGCACAATGATGGGGTGGGATGTGGCTTTTGCCACATGGGGCTATGCACTGCAGGGTGGTCATTACCCTTAACAAGCAGTGATGTTGATAGCACCCTATACAAACAAAACAGAAAGTGTTGGTACTGATAACACATGTAAGGTAACACTTGTTCAAGTAATGTCCACAAAACGGAGTAGGATAATAAAACATTTCTTTTATTCTATACAGACAACATGACTACAGACAACTAAGTGCCAGTACTCAGTATAGTGTTACATGCTACTTGAACATGCACATGTACCGAATATACCTAGATAGTGTTCTGAAGCCTGAATGTGGCAAGTGTGTGGATGTGGGATGTGTCTGTGTGTGCATTTCCGTATGGGAAGCATGTTTGCTGTGGCAATCAGGGTACTACAGTACCTGATGCACATTACATCTTCCAACTGATGAGGTTGCCTGCACCCTGTGAGTACAGGTAGAGAAGGGGATGCCAGTAGTAAACAACATAGTGCACTTCTGAAATGTGTACCTGTCATGTATCAACAGCTACTCATGTAGGGTGATAAATAATGGGAATGGCAGGTGAGCGTGTGCATGTGTGTGGGTAGCAGGGTGTGTATAAATGCATGTGTGACAGAACAGATACATGTAGCTGAATCTACATAACAGCACAAGATGCACATTGCCATAGTCAATGTTAGCATGTGATGGTGTGCAGCAGGTACACTTTGTTAAGTAGTATGGGTGCAGATAACAACTGAGGACATTCATACAGTTACTGCAGCAGGACTGATGGGATATACACACATTTATACTGCAACACACAACAGTTACCAACATGTTACTACTTATACACATCTATGTAGTCACCCTGTGCATCAGCAACGTGTTTACCTTTACCTGCACCGATGTTGTAGTATGCAGGAGGTGGCACAGTGTCATCATATGCACAGGGTGTGGGTTAGATATGCCCAAGCCGCCACTGGTAACACCAATTGACATGTGTGTGTATGTGTGTTTGTGAGGGGCAGCAGTACAGGGTGGACCGTTGTTGGTGCAGTGTGTGTGTGTATGTGTTTGCCCTAGGTGTTAGGTTTCTGCATGTGTGTAAGCACGCACACAGTCCCACATAATGGCTGCCATGTACAGGGTTTTGTGGACAGCCACAGACTGCACCTGTCAGGTCATCCAAATCAGTGTCTGTGGGCACGGACACGGTACCTGTGCCTGGCAGGGTGCTACGGGTCAGATCCGGTACTAACCCAGACTGGGTACTGTCATCGGAAGCAGGGGTGTGTTGACTGGACACAGTTCCCTGTTGGGACTGTCCAGAGCCACGTGCACGTGGTCTCCTGGGGCGTCTGGATGACAGCACAGACCCAGCATTGCTGGGGCTGGTGCTGGCACTTGAGGCGCGCGAGTGGGCCCGTTGTCGTCCGCGGCCACTGCCAGCTGGTGCTCTTGCTGGCATACGGCCACGCCGACGCCGCAAACGCACACCATCGCCCTGGCCCATGGACATCTGGTTGTGGAGCAGCTGTTGTATGCCCCCACAACGTCTGTCAACGACATCTGTGAAGTTACGGATAGCATTCGCAACATCACGGATGCTGTCTGTCATGGCTATGCGACATGCTCTCATCTCCCTCAGACCCTGTCTGGTGTACCTTTCAATACGTGCCTGTGCCTGCATGACAGTTCTAAACATAGTGGAGGTTGACATACCTCGCTGGGCACGTCGGCCAGAGGCAGTACGGCCACGGATGCCCCCCCCGAGAACCCATGGGCGACTGTCTGCGTGGTACCATTCGAGGCCTCTGCACATGGCTGCCGTGTGAGGATGCATGTGCCACAGGTACCACATTACCCTGATCTATGCCCACTGCTGACTGTCCATCACCTAGGGACAATGGTGATAAAGGATGTAACGGCAGGATGACTGTGCGCATTGACGGGGTTGAAAGCTGTGTACTGTCAATTGGCTGACCAATGGCGGACCCAGACACACCTTCCTGCACCATTACAGACATTTCATCATCATCAGTACCTGGGGCACAAGATTCAGGTTCCTGCTGCAGGTCACCAGAGCAGCACCAGAACCTACCGGAGGAAAACATGGAACACAGATTACAGTCTCAATACATATTTGAAAGAGATGAACTTCAATACTAATGCACACATTCAGAAATGGACACATGCACTCATGGACACTAACACACATGCACACTTGGGCACAGGCACACTTGCACACATGCACACCCCACAGTAAACACACACATCAATACCGTGTTACACTACTCAATTTACTACCTGTCAATTACAGTTTTTGTGGACACAGTCACCAGCATGTCTACTACAGAGTTACACTACTCTTCCTAGTTTTATAAATTGTTTTACAGATACTGTTGAAAAGACTCACCAGCATGTATGGCCTGCCTCGGTGATACATGGGAGGGACCTGGAAGTGTGAAGAGAGTAATGTCAGTGGGCACATGTGTGCCATTTGTTTTGCACATGATACAGTACAGTAGTACACTAGTTCCCTTATACACATCAGCTGCACATCATGTCTGTATATATATCATGATGACAGATACATACCACATGCACACCTTATGCGTGCATGAAGTAACAGCGTACAGAACAGTCATATGTACATACCAGGAGTTAACTCTAATCTCACCCGTACCTGTCTTCAAACGCCAACTCAAATTGTACTTCCAAAACCACTGGCTTTGTTCTTCTTGGAGTCCAGGCTAATGTCCCTCTCCCTATGCTCTATTCACCTTTAACCCCTCATTGTGCATAGAAACTAGCTTCTACCCTGTTTCTTTCACCTTGATGTCCTTCTATGCTCTGACCTACTTCTCCCATCCCTCCCACCTCCTCTTGACTGTCTTCCTTCTTTTCCTCACTTCCCTTCTTGACTCCTGCCTCTTCCATATCATTGTATCTGTCATACTCCTACTTCTCTACCCTTCTGAGCCCTAACTATTTTGTATATGGCTTTTGCCTTATTGCATAACCATTATGCTTTAGGTAGGATTGCTTTGAAACCAACGGTACATTGTGTATGACTATAAACTGTTTGACTTCCTTACATGTATGTTTATTTAATTAACAGGCTGCTGTACAATTCTATTATGTTGGCTGTCTGTATTGACAACTTGTCTGTCTGCCTTTATTACGTTATGTGTGGAGCTTTTCTCCACATGCCTCTACTGAAAATGAACTCATATCCAGCTAGACTATATGGGTCAACAAATGTAAAAGTAATAACAATAAATGAATATGGCATCTTACCTGCACGCCACTGTCTTGCTGATGTGTGGATCCAACCTCCATCATGATGCATGATGGCAGATGTTGTTCTGGGGCTGGATCCACAACACTTAGCAGTAGCCCCTCCTGTCTGGTGAGGGGATGTGTGGCCACCCCCCCACCTGTGGCAGCCTGTTGCCTGCGGATATCTGCAGCACGCTGGCGGACATTTCTAATCAAATCACTGCAGTGATGTCTCACCTGCTCATATGTCCTATCATGCATGCCAACATCATTTATCCTGCTAACAAGGCTTTGCCACAGTGCAGACCTCTCCTGCTGGTTCTGGGTGGTGCGTGAAAACAGGATGGCATACTCACGCACCAGGCTCTGGTGGATCACGCCATCCTCTGCAGCAGAGTACCGGATTTCTTCGGTGCCATGTCTATCTGGAAAGGTACACAAACAGGTTATCAGCATAGTATCTCAACAATACATGGTACACATTCTATACAGGGAGTGTTAACTTCTACTTATTACTGATTGGTTAAAACCTGATTACAGTGTAGCTATCATTCTATGTCATTTGTACTAAGTACTTGGCCTTCAGACCAGTTGTTTTACATTAGGGAGGTTGGTGGCAAGCACTGTGGTGGCAGGACACATATCTTTCATCCATTGAAGTTGGGAACTGCTGATTGTGGGCCCAGTGTACAAGTGTATTACTTCTGGTATGGGCAGTTGTCCTTTAGGCCAGTTATTTAACATTAACGAGGTTTGTGGTCTGCAGTCATGTGTGACAATAGGCTGTACTCTGCCATTCATAGCTGGGGACATCTGGTATCAGGTTTATAGTGCATGCATATCTGAGCTGTATCTTACTGACATTGCTACACCTTGTTTGTTGTAGCAAACACTACATCCAGGCCTCCTGCATCTACCTTTGTTTATATGCTTGTTATCTGTTAGCTTGTTATTTCACTGGTATGCTACTTCCACATAGTACACATCTTTAAAACACATCTGTGACTCACTACTGTTATCTGCATTGCTTACTGTACGTTCTTCCATGTTACACATGACAGCAAGTGACTGCTTGTCATTGTTGCATTTACTTCATTGTGACACATTGCACTTAGGTTACCTGGCATTTGCTCACTGACGCTTTTATGTCAGTCAGCAGTTGTAGGTAATGTCAGTACACCCTCACTCCCCACTGCACCTTGTTTTCAATCATTAGTGATTACAGAGTTCACAATAGTATTCTAGCATGTCCAGAGGTCAGTTGTCAGTTCCCTCCTCAGTCCAGCTGGTGAGTGTGGTACTCCAGAGACAATGTTAGAACAGATGCATGTACACAGACAACCCCTCCTCCTAACGACAAATTCAAACTCATGTGAGTGATGCAACCATATACCAGACTGGAGGCTAGGCTCTGTCTACTCAATACCGCCATAACCAGTCACGTGGCAAAGGGGATCACTCACTACACTTCCAGTCTCACGTAGACCTAACACAACAGTGGACCTAACACATGATCACACATGATCATACTTGTAGGCTCAGACCACAGCTCTGCCTATGCAGCAGAGACCTCCTATGCAGACATCCAGGCAACCACTACCACATGAACTAACATGTGCAACACATATCACACAAAGCCAATGTGCTGAACACTCACAGCCATTAACAGTTAACAACACACCTCATACACCTGTACTAGGTGCCTCTATGATCAGGCACACTCACATCACGAACACCAGGCTTAACGAGGTGAGGGTCACGGTGTGCAGCCTGTCAGGCAGTATGACCTGCCACATAACACAAACAGTCAGGTAACCCCAAGGCAGGTACAGGTATGACTCAGTCAATGTCCATGCTGCTGTGAATGGCCTGACACATTCCTCCCTGGACTACATGACATGAGACATTACAGAGCTCTCTGAGCACGTAGCCCAGGACAGTTTGACCCTGACCTTGAGTAGCATCCTACCCTCACCTAGAACAATGCCACAATATCAAGGCACAATTATCCCTTCCAACAATTGACTGACATACTGGTGTCATTCACAGGTGTGCCAATCCCTGCCATCTTGGGGTGGTATGTTTTGCTAGGGACAGCTTGCACCTGTCACCACAGTCCTATTGACATTTGGCGGAGCCTCCTGCTACACCCATTGTGCCTGTATTAGGCAAGGCTCATAAGGCAAACCCACATCCATTTGTATCACAAAGGATGAGGAAGTAAGAGTGATGCTACTCAACACTGGACGCCTAGACCCAAGGATGCACGCACCCAAAACCCTACCTAGCATTATGGACATCGATATCTGTGCAGTAACATGAACCTGTTTCAGGTTTCACAGGAGCACACCAGTACTACCACGTTATAGCTGTTACCATTCTTGTCGGCCACAACACTTGAACAGGTGAGGGGGAGTATCAGTATTCAATGCAGATTCCCACGCCCACATTGGTGGCACAGTACAACATAGGTGTTAGGCCATTGAGTACAGTAGACGTAGTTGGGGACCTGGGAAGAAACATGGTAGCAGTCTGTCATTTGTCTACCACATGGGCAACGTGGATTGACAGACATGTTATATAGCCCAGCTAATCATGACTGATTCACATGTATGGCAGGGGAGGTCATTGTGCCTCTGTACTCATCCATCATCAGGCCTATAATTGCATACAATGCACCTTTTGGGATGTACCTAACCAGACACCTACAGCAACTGGTACAGGACAACAGTACATCATCAAGGGGATGCAATGGCTCACACAGATGTCATATGCTGCCCAGGTAAAGTGAATCCAGCTGGACTCAGTGGCATACTGCCTGTTCAGGGGCAATCTGTGCATGCCATATACAGCCATGTCCTACCTAGCAGTAATGAACGTGATGTACCTCAGGCAATCAGAGTCCCATACAGCCACATGCTCAGGAGAGCTGGACCTCAGCACTGACATACATGGACATGCTGGAGGGGCATATTCCTAACCGAGAGGCTCCCTTCACTCTGTAATGAGCTCACACTACTGGTTAGGCAGAGTCCCTCATTGACTCTCTTCCATAGGAATCTGGATGAGTGGATGGAGATCATAGTTGTACCCCAGGTATCACTTCTATGTCACTGTTAGACAGAGGTAGTATACTAAAGTCGGACAAGGGCATAGCAGCATAACTTCTGATTGGGTGGCAAAAGACAAACACATTCTACTAGGCTTACCAATGCCCTAGGGCAAATAGCCTAGTATGAACCTATGAACTGTTCATTCTCAACTGTTCGAGCTCATTACAGAGTAAAGGGAGCCTCTCAGTTAGGAATTTGCCCTCCAGCATGTCCATGTATGTTGTAGTCAGTCGCACCGCTTGCTCAGAGGTGACCTTTGCCCAACATACAAGGCCATGTCAGACCCAGATTTGATGAATATGCTTCACCTAAAAAATCTAGATCCATCAGAGCCACAAGGCCAGGAGACTTAAACCTCCACACGGCTATTAATAGGACATGCTGGAGGGATAGATTCATCAACCAAAGACTCCCTATGCTGTGGAACAAAATCACGGTATATGTGAGGCAGAGCACCTCGATGGCCTTGTTCTAGAGAAATCTTGACCAATGGATGGGAGATCGCAGATATACCCCAGGGATTACCTCAGTGTCACTGCTCGACAGAGGCACAGCAAAATAATGGGTATGGTTCCCCATACTAAAGGGGTGGCGTAAGCCACAAAACTATGGGCTAGTCTTGTAAATGCCCTCTGGCAGATAGCCTAGTATGAACCTATGAACATGTGTGTACTGCTATAGTACTTCTGCCATATGTTGCATGTGTGTGTGTTGTGGGGGATGCACAGGTAATGGCCAGATACGCCTGCACAGGTGACACGTGTGACACATTCTGGGTGTTCATCCATACATACTGGATGTGTGCTGCCATCCAACCCTGTGATGTGGACACAAATTACTCAGCCTGGATATACATATCTGAACAACACCACAAGCACAATACACTACCTTGCTATGTATGCATGTGATTACACAGTTATTCAGTAGTTATGACAGTGATGCTATCCATGCAGCCCACTGGGCCAGTGGAAGCCACAACACACACCGCCAGCACATTTGCATATGCTTACCACAGACATCCCACATACTGCATGTACTGTGCACACAGTTATCTAACCCAGAACAACTGCACACCACTTATTAATCCTGTCCAGTGGACTACAGATACAGGCATATTGTATAACAATAGTAGGAGGCTACTGCAGCACAGGGCAGATTCACATGACGGGAAGGCATCTGTTGTCTGCAGTGTTAAGATGCTTCACATTCACCAAATGCACAGATATTGCCAACAATTTTGCAGACAGTTTAGGTGCAGGTACCCCCATTGTCCTACACACGTGTTATTACTTATCCCAGATGACTGTAACCTCCCTATCCTCTCACATATCCAGGTGAGAGCCACCCTCATCATTGCAGAACACATATCATCACTGTTACGGAATGGTATCCCTGGATGTGTGCTACATTCACCCCTGGAGGACATAGCACCACATGACAGACTGATATTAATCCATGGCCATACTACAGGATATGTACCTGAACAGTGCCATACATACACAGTGGTCCCACACCAATGAGGAGGAACCTCTACTGACCCTGGGAACTACTGCATCATATGCACAACTGGCCTTGTGTTCTAAGCTATGGAAGTGTTAGTTATGGCCCACATGTACAACAATTTTACATATGTTTATATTTCATGACTATCTACACACAACCTATCTCATGGACATACCTATTGATAGTGAACTATGATACATTTGGAGGTGTCACAGTATACACAGGATTAACCTGCTACTTTGCATTACCTGTGTTTGTGGCAGCTTTGGTGAGTCAGTCGTGCTGCTTGTATTTTGGTGCTGTTGCTGCTGGTACTGGTGCTGTGTTGCTGCTTGCTGTCAGTATATATAGTTTTTTCTCTGTATGTCTGTCTCTCTCTCTCTTTCTCATTCGGTTAGTGCAATGACTGTATTGCATGAGTGGAGTGTGGGTACTGAATACTTTTGTAGGTATCTGCATGGATCCATGTGATGGCCTCTGCACCAATTGTAAGGCAGCATTTGCTAATTGCAAGCAGCTGGGTGCGTACTAATTGCATGTCTCACTGTGATTTTAGGACACTGCTATAAAAGGGTATGTGAGATAGGCGTTGCCCTTTCAGATTGTAGGGCGTGGACCATGCTGGTATGCTGTTGACAGTGTTCTGTGAGTGTGAAGGTTAGTACATCTCCCATGCTTCATGCTGTGTTGTAGATTCAGGTTGCTGCATTTATCTTGCCTGTTCCCTGTAGTGAGTGTGTATGCATACTGACACCTACAACTATATGTCATATGTATTGCTATATGCATATATATATATATATATCTGTGTACATATACATACTTTCATATATGTACATTAGCTGACATTATTGGGTACAAGCTAACAATTAGCAGGGCTGTTTCCATTAACACTACTCTAGTATGGGAATCCAGTAATTGGGACTATAAAAGTCTGCCTGACATGCTTTGGGTAGTAGACATACTATATTGCCTTTATCTTCATTCCTACTATTACATGTTCCACTTATTTAGCACTATATTCCTGTATGAGAGTCATGGCTTAGTGGTAGGTCATACAGACTAGTGTTACAATGGTCTTGTGGTAGGGCCTACTAGTATGCTCATATTCTGCTTTTGGGTTGAGTATAGGGCCTATCAATCACAGTGCTAGAGGCACCTTTAAGCAGTTAAAGGGCTTAGTAGGTCTCACAGGAGCCAGGCTGTGTTGCAGATTCTGGTTGCTGCATATATCTTCACTGTTTCCTGTAGTGAGTGTGTATGGCTACTGAGACCTACGATTATATTTCATATGTATTAATATATATTTATATATATGTATGTGTTGATATACATACCTTCAAATATGTACATTACCTTACATTATTATGTACAAGCTAACAGGTAGCAGGGCTGTTTCTGCTCACACTGAACTAGTATGGGAATCCAGTAATTTGGCCATTAAAACTCTACCAAACATGCTTTGGATAGTACATCTCCTATATTGCCTTTATACTGATTCCTACTATTACATGTTATATTTATTTTAGCAGTGTGCTCTTCCACAGCAGGCATGGCTTAGTGGTAGGTCAAACAGACTAATGTTACCTAGGTCCTGGTTTCAAGACTGACAGTGGGAATTTTTTACTTTCAAACTGAGTACAGGACCTGTCAATCGAAGTGTTGAGGCAGTTAGAAGGGTGAGTAGGTCACACAGGGGTCAGGCTGTGTTGCAGATTCAGGTTGCAGCAATTATGTTAACTTTTTCCTGTAGTGAGTGTGTATGGCTACTGAGACCTACGATTATATTTCATATGTATTAATATATATTTATATATATGTATGTGTAGATATACATACCTTCACATATGTACATTACCTTACATTATTATGTACAAGCTAACAGGTAGCAGTGCTGTTTCTGCTCACACTGAACTAGTATGGGAATCCAGTAATTTGGCCATTAAAACTCTACCAAAGATGCTTTGGATAGTACATCTCCTATATTACCTTTATACTGATTCCTACTATTACATGTTATATTTATTTTAGCAGTTTGCTCTTGTAAAGCAGGCATGGCTTAGTGGTAGGTCATACGGACTAATGTTACCAAGGTCCTGGGTTCGAGACTGACAGTGGGAATTTATTTTTCTTAGCAAACTTTGGAACTGAGTACAGGACCTGTCAATCAAAGTGCCATAAAGGCACTTTTAAGCACTTTAAACCAGGTCTGCGCCGTTTGCAGAGCTCACGATGCGACTGGCGGTGAGCTCCGCTAACACAAGCGCACACCAGCTATTTTCTTTGAAAGAAAAGAAAAGGGGTGACAGGAAAGTGGTGAAAAGGGGTCACAAAGAGGGTAAGACAGTAGGGAAAGAAGCGTGGGATTTGCAGGAAGGGTGTAGGTAAGGCCCATAGATGCCCATGTCTTTGCAGCAACAGCTGTATATTTCTATGTATTTTGGTGAGACATTTGAAACCTTCCACCTCTGAGAGAGGTGTCAGGACAACATTAATATTTGTTGTACAGCCAATTGTAATTAACAGTTTAGATGTCCAGCGGACATGTCTGCGACATGGACAGCTATGTATGGGGCGTAATTTTTTTGTGGGACAGAGTGCCCTTTTTTTTTTTTTTTTTTACAGGTGAGAGTGGTATGACAGGTGAAGGAAGTCGGTAAAGCTGGGGAGGTAGGTTGGGTAGGTTAACAGACAAGACAGACAAGACGCATACAGGGACGGTGTATGACACACGTGGGGGGGTTACACAATTGACGGGGACGGAGGTTGGGATATCTGAGATGCACGAGCCCACAGATGGCAACAGTGGAACTGATATCCCCACCCATAGGCAGTTGCCACTGTTCCTTCACAGCCCAGGACGGGGCTGTGCTGGGGTCTGTGTAGGCGGGCAACGGCCGGGGCCGTTAGCTGTGCCACACGAGCCTCGAGCTGGCGTAGGGGTCCAAGAACAGTGTCTTGGATCTCCCTACGCACCACAGACCGGACACCGAGGGTGAGTGGACGAACCCCTCCGGCCACACTTGCAGAGGGGGGACGGGCCCCATCCCCTGCAGCGCTTCCACCCGAAGGTGGCACAGGGCCACCGGAGGGGGGTCCGCCTGGGGACTAGTGCCAGGTGCAGTCACCAGCTGAGGTGGGAGAGGTGGGTCCGCTGGGACCTGCCTTCCCAAGCGTTCTAGGTTTGTGAGTAGTTATGTTAGTTTGGGTTAGTGGCATTTTATTCCATTCAGATTAGTTGTAACAGCATGCATTGGTATTCCCATCAAACAAACACCCAGATATGGACACCATTGAACAAGGGGCATATCAATATCACATGCATTATTTGAACAGCAAAACACAGTCAAACGACATGCAGGGTTGATTAATGGTAACAGGCCATCGTATTTGTAGGTATAAAGAGGGAAGATGGAGGAAGAGACATGCATATATGTTTGAACGGACAAATGTCCATGATTAATGAAATGTTCACATACCATTATTTAGTGGATGTTGTTATATGGAATTACAGGGTTGGGTGGGGATAGAAAGTGATGACACATTCATATGTTAAACATTAATTCACATTTATCATAGATACACAATTAAGTTGAGGCTGATGTTTCAAAATAATCTTTATTTGACTGTCATGCTACACCTGTTACACATACATCACTATCCTACTTATTTTGAATTTGATCAGATACATCATCCTGCTACACTTTGATGACAGGACAGGGGACAACTATGGCTGTTTAGTCTGTCAGATAATCATTCATTCTATCTGCAAATTGTTTACTGTTATCACCATATACAGATTTTGAGCTAGACATTCAGATTCAGACACACTGAAATCAGTTTGGGATGTTAATTTGTACTTCCCACATGCATTTAGTTCTGTGAAAACACACTGAGGCTTATATATTCAGGGGTTATTACTACTTTCTTTATTCATACATGAGCCTTTCTGTCACTCTCACACATTCTGCAACTTCACAGTTCAGGTTGGTACTTCTAGGCTTTGTTCACATATTAGACCTGTGGTGATTCAAACACTTTCCAACAGCCTCACTTCTGTCATGATTCAGCATTTCAACAGGGATATATCTGACATGTGACTACCTCAGATTCTGAAGCTGTACTCTTGAGACTATACTGCAGGTTACAGTATATTTAATTAATGATGGGACATCTGTATTACAGCACTGTTTAATCCTATCAATTATATTTCCAGTTACACTTGCATACTGATGAACTTGTTGCAGCCATACCTGCAGGCGCTCAATTCCTGATTGCACATTATATTACTTTTAATCAATACACTGCACTGTTCTGATACATGGTACATAATAATATTTATTTACAAGTACTGGGTGGGGTTACTAACCTGCATGGTGGCGCAGCCGCACCAGCCTTCTGGCGTGCATCTCGACATTCGCAGAGCGGACACCTGCAGCTGTAATACAAAGGGAATAATATTGGACTACACATCTCCATGGTATCAGCTGGTTGAAATCCTTACATACATGTGTAAAATGTGACTTACTCAGTCGTGGGGCGTTGGGCATTTGCCGGGCCTCCTGGATCCAACGGTTCAATTGGTCCTGCTTGCCTCTTCAGGTCCGCATGGTGGTGACGGACCTGCTCACCAGTGCGTGGAATGCCAGTCGCACTGGTCAGCTCACGAGCCAACTGGTCCCACGCCTCAGCCCTATATACTCCCCATGAGACCTGGCCCTGCATGAGTTGGGCCTCGTGATTATGGACAAGGAGCCAGACCATGTATCTGGACTCCTCAACGCCCCAACGCTGTGCTCGAAAGCAACGTCCCTCACCTACTCCACTCATGCTGACTGCAAGTCTGTTCTACAATCAGTTATGCTGTGTATTCCGCCTATGGGGCTTATATATGCCGCTTTTCCGCACATTTCTCTGATTGGCCGTTTTGGAATTGTATCTACTTCACTGAAAATGCTTTCTCATGCTCCATTCTGGGTTTTATCCCATATATATGCTATTTCTGCTTTTCTAGGTATTGCTGTCATGGCTTGGTGGTTTAGTTCCTTGACTCTAGTGCATGGTATCCTGTGTTCGAATCTGGCAACTGCTTTTTGCTTTTCCTGACAGAAATGAGTTGAAGACCTGTCAATCAAACATGCCAAAAGCACTTTTAAGCACTTTAAACCTGGTCTGCGCTCGTTTGCGCGGAGGTAACGCATGCGCACTGGCAGTTAGCTTGTGGGAGCGGCGCGCAAACGGTGTGCGCTGGGATAAATCGTAATTGGCTAGTGACACACATGTTCAGCTAATTGCACACAGTTTCAGCCTGTTTATCCGCTGCTTGGCAACGGGCACGCAGTTTGCAGCTTTTTAAACACTACTCGGCTACGGGCACTCTGTCTCACGGCAGCTTAGCTATCAGTACATTTCTGACTATTTTTATTCTTATGTTACTTCAAAATATATGCTCTGTTTCATTCCATTTTACAAAAGGGAATACATTTACATTTGTACAATACTGTCTGGGGGCTTGTTAGTGCTTATTTACAGAAATAAAAAGGTTGTTGTAGGGGCTCGAACCCTGCTTGCCTACACATAGGGCGGTACTCTACCACTAAGCTATTATTTCTTGGCTTACTTTGCATATTTAGTTCTTATATCCTTTTCCCTGACTGCTAACTGTGATTGCGCTTAGTAGCACACCCAGCACACAGTAGCAAACATTTACGGGGTTTAACAAAAAAAAAAAGGTTTTCATTTACTTTTATGACATCTCTTCACTTTATACACTGATGGCCAGTCGGGGCATGTGTTGTATAGTGTGTTTATTCACATTTTCATGGCCTTTCTCGTGGCTGTTTACTTTCAGCCATTATAGTTTTCCGGGGGCGTGTCCACTTGCAGAGCTTAGCCTACAGACACGCCCCCTACTCTCTTACACGGACCGTGTAAGAGTTACTGGTGTGATTCAGCATGCCTCATGCACCTCATGCATATGCATGACATGCTGACATCACACAGTTTAACTGCAGCCTCCGTGTAAGAGTTATAACTCTTACACGGAGGCTTCCTGAATCTGGCCCAATCTCTTATCTAAGTAAGTAAGCCAAAACTCCCTCCAGGTCAGTATCTCTACTCTTTCACTGCAGCCAGACTGTCAAATGCTCTCCCATCTCATTTCTGAACCATTAATAGTGTCCCCTTATTCAAAAAGTCTTTACATCAATATCTCTCTTCTCAATGGCTCTGCCCATGTACTATCCCCAACTCCTCAATAACTTGATTTCCTGTTATATCCTTTCTACCCAATATTCACATTTTCTCCCTTCTTAATGTGTCACGCTTGGAAATCTATCTATATCCAATTTTGCCCCATATGGCATATGAACATTATTGTAGTCACCTACTTTTGTATATGTATACTACATAAAGTACTCAGAAAAGTCATTCTGTTAAAAATGTAATATATCATTGTAAATGTGTATGACTTATATGTATTCTCTTAAACAATACACACATGATACCTTGCTATTAACCATAGTTGACTTACTACTAGCCATCTAATTGTACAGTGTTCCTAGTTATTCTCGTGTTTTATACACTTTCTGCATCTTATTTATATTTTTGAAACTCTTGTTTAACTTATTTCTCTTATCTGTATTCTGTTTATGGAGCTTTCCTCCCCTGGCCTCCACTGAAAGTGGGCTCTGTTCAGCCCAGTGGACTTTCCTAGTCAACAAAAGCAAATAGATAGATAGATAGATAGATAGATAGATAGATAGATAGATAGATAAATAAATAAATAAATAAATGTGTATGCTGAGGACCACTGCAGATGTTTCTATGTGTTGTTTAGTTGTGGCTGGTGTGTCAGGTGTACTGATTGTATTGACAACCTGTTTGGGGACAGATATGCGGCCTTGACAGGGACAGAGCATAGACTGCAGGTTACTACTGTCATTGCATTTCCTCATACAGTGTGTTCCTTGCTGGTATTTGTAGATGGCTGTCCATCCGCGCACATGAGGCAGGTGCTACACAGTGCCATGACACCCATATCAACCACACTGGCTGGGGATACTGTAGGACATTGTCATCCATATAGTCCAGAATCTGAGGGAGGAAGGCCAGGGAGACCTGAGGGGTGGGCCTACAGACCACATGATTAGTAATAGAGTAGGAGGCTGAAAACACAGCTGACCATGTAGATGGGCTATGAACAGTCAGTAATAGGTGCAACAGGTACATGCATTACAACTTCTCATAGCACATGTATCAAGTAGCATGAAACATCAGGATCAGGGGACAGCACATGCTGTATTGCCACTGTGTTGTTGATACTCACAGACATACTGTGCTGATAGATGGCAGGGTTATGATGTGGGGGTTAGTGGTGGATAGTGCTGGCAAAAGTGGATGTGCAGGGTCTGTACATAATGGTGAACAATGTATGCATTCCTGTGATGTGTTCCCCTGTTCATGTCTGTCAGGTGGGATGTACAGACATTGCAACCCACCCTTCTCAGAAGCTGAGACCACTGCAATTCATGATCCCCTGAGACTCCATCAACATGTGCTGTTGTCAAGGTTTCACCACAACCAGCAACAATGCATTGCATTGTGAACAGACTTGTTAGCAACAGTGAATGATGTGGGCCACTGGGACAGGAGCTACATATAGTCCCAACAATGTGCTACTGATGTCATGCAACACTCACTGCAAAGGGCTACAGCTGTGGCTAGGGACTGTGCTGGCACAGGGGGAGGGTCTGCTACACAACCACGACTGTCAGCTGCAGAGGAGTTCCTGGCATACCTGGATTCAACCATCAGCTTACAGGAAACCATCACTACATATGTCATGGAGGTGGATGGCACAGATTCCACAGCTGAGGTGCATCCAGTTAAGCCTCCAGTGCTCATCATGTTAATACTGTAGCATTCATAGTGGCAGCCTCTGCATACCTGTACACATATGTGAAGTTAATCAGCATTTGTGGTTAGGGATTTGTAATGCACACATGTGCGCACATATTGTGAATATCAGCAATTTGGGTAGTGTCATAGCTTGTACTGTACATGCTCATAAATGCACATATTATCCTGTACCAATGCCACATGTGTGTGTTCTGACAATACCTCTCCCCACAAATCCATAGGTATCTCTGGTGTGGATAGAGTACATTAACCTGTAACCAGTGAGTGTGGAACTGTCATGTAATGGCTCACCTATACCCTAGGCATGTTAAGGACTGCCAGTTTGCCATGCACATGACTGTTAAGCATATCCATGTTGCAATACATGCATGTTAACTTCTGGTGGGTTCACTGCAGTGCATCACAATGGTAATTACAGTAGCATATCTGCAGGAGCTGTAACATATTAGCACATAGTTTTGTATAGGTGTAGCCAGTCTGCTATACAGGGTGCATTACTTTTGTGTAAATGAGTGCACTGTGTGTTAGGTGAAGTTCCATCCCATACTCTGACTTATCACATATCTCACAGGTGTATAGTACTACCAACATTAGCTGCACATAGCTTCACTGCATTTTGTTCAGGACCTATCCAGAGTGTGTCTGTAACAGTAAAATGGAACCCTGATATATACCTTTATATAGGGCAAACATCTAGGTCTTTTAAACTATGAATTTCAGAACATTTGAGTAATATCAGAAATAAGGTTATTACTAATGCCGTATACAAACATACATTGGTTCATAAAACAGCAAGGTTACATTTCACTATCATTGATAAGGTTGTGGGTTCCAAGTTCTCCAAAAATAAATGTCATGAACTTCTAAATAAAAAGGAAAGGTCATGGATCATTCGTCTGGGGGGTTTGTTTCCTCCTGGACTAAATGATCACCTTTAGAGATATATATTAAATATAATATCAATATTTAATTCAGTAAGTTTGAATATAGGTCCCTGTTAGGTATATTTTTTATTTTATAGGGATCTAACAATAATTGTTTCAGTATTGCCTGCTTCCTTCTTTACTCATTTTCTATGCTAACGTCCATGGCCCATTAAATATGTTTATGCATTTTGTATTTTGCATTTTAGTCTCTGGAGCTGTGTGAGTGCATATATTATTGTGGGTGTGTTCTTTGCATTGGAATCACTTAATTATTTTTTTGTTGTAATTGGTGGAACAAATGAGGATTTTATTTAAAAGGGGTGTTTCATTACATGGATTTGTCTTTCTGCATTGATAAAGGTCTTCAGGGCCAAAACCGGTCTGCCTTATGTTTAAATAAAGGTTGGATTCCTCTCTTGTGCTGGCCATTTGTGTTTTTTTCAATGACAGACAGCACACTACTCACAGCTGCCGCAGCTTTAGGTGGTGCCTGCATATGTGGGAGGTGGCAGTTTGCATTCATGCCTTCATACAGGTGGGTCATTGTGGGTGGAAGCTACTCACAGGGCGTACACATGTCTACATATTGCAGACACATAGACAACACAGGATAGGGTTGCCACCTTATCAGATGTGGAATGTGAGACATGTCTTCTAGTATTATGACACTTGGCAGGACATACCATAACCCATGGCAAGTGCACGAGACAAGACTTCCTTTTGTTTGCCAATATGGCTGCTTCTTTGTGTTACATCACCATAGGTTATGCTATTTCTCATACTTATCATTTAAATTTCTCCAAGTCTTTTGGGTTTCTAATACCATGACCGGAATGGACCCTATTCCTAAGTCAAAGTACGATTAAAGTTCATGAAATTAGTATTGTTTCACTCTTTGATGTTAGCCAAAAGTTCTCATCGAAGCACCCACAATGTGGTCAGTAATGACTCCTTCTGCAATTTGTACGGTGTTACATGAATTGGTAACATGTCTAAATACAATTGTAAATTCTTTTTTTATAAGACTAGTTGCTCCTACTACTATTGGAACTGTCTGGGTATCTTTGTTCCACATGGCTCTTGTTTCTGCCTGCAGATCGAGGTATTTTATGACTTTGTATCTCTCTGTTATCAAGACACTATAGTCACTAGGTGTGGCAATTTCAATGATCAATGCTACTTTTGTCTTCTTTCTTGGACCACTATTTCTGGTTTTCTAGCATCTATCTTTTGGACTGTGGGTATTGGGTGATCCCATGTGATGTAAACTTCATCATTTTCTATGATTCTCTGTAGCTCATGTTTCCAGTGTTTTTCAACCACTTCGATACCATAATGCTTGCACAATCTTCAGTGTAACAATCTCGCCACATTATTATGCCTTTCAGTATACAGTCCCTCTGCCATTAGAGAGTTGCAACCAGCAATGAGGTGTGTGACTGTTTCTAATTCGGTTCCACAAAACCTACATATGTCTGCTTCTCCCACATGTTCAATGGACTTAGTAAACCAGCATGTACTTAACCCACTATCTTGGGCTGCCAATATTAACCTTTCATTTCTTGATGTAAATTCACCTCTCCTTAACCATTCCTGCGTTCGTTCTTGATCAACACGAGGCTTTTCCAGAAGTTTTCTATACTTGCAACTATATTTATGTTTTTTCCATATTTCTTGCCTTCTCATCTGGTCCTTCACCTCATATTCTTTTTTTTTTGTTTTTTAGTACATTCAGTTGCTGCCTGAATTTTATCCACTTCTGGTTTGATTTCCATTCCTGCTTGATGTCAATATGCTTCTGCTAAATTAAGCAGAGATGTCATCTTAGATTTATTCTCCTCATGTTTCAAAACTTTCACCACATTTGGATCATGTGAGGTCAGTAGATATGTGTGGAGTCCCACGATTGCAGACCTATACATGTAATCAATTTCAAGAAGGGCCCATCCCTCCTTCAGAACAGGGAATATATAATCTTGATATACAATGATTTTTATAAATCATTTGGTGAGCATGAAGCATCCTTCTTGCTTTAATATCCAATCTATCCAACACTTTTTGAGGCCAGTCAATCACTCCAAAACTATAAGTTAGGACAGAAAGAGCTAATTAATTTATAGCATGGATCTTGTTCCTAGGTGTCAGTGCTGTTTTCAGGATTAATATAAGTCTTCTAAAGTACTCCTTACTAAGCTTTATTCACATTTGTTCATGTTTTATTGCTGATCCTTCGTCAATTCCCAAGTATTTATACAATCTCTCTTGCTCAAGTTCTTTTATATCACATTCTTGTCCCAGACTAATGTTTTCCTGGTGCTGTAATTTTCCTTTTTTAAAGGTTTCTTTTGCACATTTATCAAGACCAAATGACATTCAAATATCATCTGAAAAAGTTTTGACAACCTGCAGCTGTGCTTTCAGTTCCTCATCTGATGAGCTGTACATTTTTAAATCATCGACAAAGAGAATATGAAAAGTCATTAGTCTTTGTTGTTTTCTAGAAGCCAACTTATAGCCATGACCTAAGCTGTTAAGTAAACAGCTTAGTGGATTAATGGCAAGGCAAATAGCAATGTTGACAGGGAGTCACCCTGGAATATCCCCCTATGGATTTTTATCCCTGGGATAATAATCTGTCCTTTATCATGGCTTAATTGTAAAGTGATCTCCCACTGTTCCATGGTTACTATAATGTAATCAGTGTAGGATGTACCTTATACATTTTAAGCACTCTTTTATCCATGAATGTGGGGTACTGTCAAATGTTTTTTATAGTCAATCCATGCCATATGCAGATTGTTCCCTTTCTTACAGTTCTTCACTATAACTTTATTAAACAAACAAATGATCCTTTGTTCCATATGACTTTCTTTTATTGCCCTTTTGTTCTACTGCCATAATTGAGTTTTCTTCTAAATGACTATAAACTCTGTCGGCGTCAATCCCCATGTATAGTTTATATGTTGTCGGAAGACAAGTTATTGATCTATAATTTTAGGGTAGCTTACAGGTTCACTCTTAAGTAAGAGCATTGTTTTTGCTGTTGTTAACCAGTGTGGTGTCTGTTTGGGGTGTGCATATAAATAGTTCTTATTCATGGCTAAATCCTCATGTAAAGAAGTTAATACTTTAAGTCAAATGTTAGGTACTGCATCTGGGCCTGGGGTTTTCCAATTAGAGGCTTTTCTCAACTTTGTTTCAATCTCTCTGGCTGTTATTTCATCCCATTTCATATCCTGTACCTTTAAGCTTCTTATTCTTTCTTTTACTTCTTCTATCCATTTAGCATCGTTGTTATGTTCCACAGGATCTTCATAGATACTTCTCCAAAATGTATCTACTTCCTCTATTTTCAGCGGTCTATCAATTCCTTTTACCTTATTTCCCAATTCTCTATAAAACATTTTTGGGTCATCAGTAAATTGCTTATTTTGTGCTTTTCCCTTATATTTATCTATGTATCTTCTGAGTCTTTCTGCCTGTTTGAAATTTTAAGTTTGTTATCTCCAATAGTGCATAATAGATCCTGGTCTGTTCTAATGCTGCGCATTGCTTTTATCGCATCTATATTTCTTAATATTTTTGTTGATCTGTTCCCTCTTCTATAATCTTCTAACAATGACACTTCTTGTCTTAGCTGCTTTATAGTTTTCTCTATTTGATATTTCCATGATGACATTCGCTTTCACCCCTCCCCCCTTTTCCCTTGCTACCCTATGTTCCTGTGGTAGAATTTTATCAGTTATTAATTTAGCAGCACAGTAATATATTCTGTTTACTTCTGTTATATCACATGGATCTCTGTGGACAGTCCTAATTACTGTGTTCATTTGTTTTATCAAGTTTCTGACTTTTGAGGTTTTATTAACCTTCTGCAGTCTATTTCTCTCATTGATCTTGATATATTTGTCTTTGCCTACTAAATCAAGCAACTCTTATCTTAACTACTTTTCTTCCATACTGAGGACACATCCCTTCTTTTCCATTTCCTGCAGGCATTCTATAGAAAGTTCTATAACATCTTCTTGTGGCACATTTTCTTCAATTTCATCCTGTGTCATCTGTTGTTTTGTCATATGGAAACTCACTGGCCTATCACTCCTCAGCATTGACTGCATCAGAGTTTCCACAGTTTCCTGCTCCTTTCCTTCCTGTCTAGCTTCAAGTGAACTTTTATACTGGTTTCCTGTGTAAGGCCCCAAAATATCTTGATATGGCACCTGACCTGTTGCTTCCTGTTCCACTGGTTTCCCCTTAATTTGGATATACATTGCTCTATCCTGTTGTGGTGCTTTCTGCATTTGATTTTCTACACTGAATCCTTCTCTTTGCAGCTGTTCCATTACCTCAATTTCTATTTCTTTGACTTCTCCATTACTAATCTCTTATTATACTTTTCCTCTTAATCTTCTTATTTTTTGTATTGTTAAGTTTTCCATACCTGGATTCCTTTGCCTATATTTTTCTTCAAATATCTTTGGTGCTGCTCTTTTTGTATTAGTTAGTTTTGCTTTCTCCTTTTCATAAATATTACACCATATTAAATCTCTTTTCCTTTCCCCTGTCCATATTTCTTTTTCACATGTCTCCTGATCTTCTTGCTTTTCCTTATTCTGAGGACCCACTCCATCATGCTGTGATGTAGTCTGTTTTAGACCTTCTGCATTAAATCCTTCACTTTGCAGGCACTCCATAACTTCAACTTCTATTTCTTTAACTTCTACTTTACTAGTCATCTTTTCTACATTAATTCTTTGTGCTTTTAGTCTTTTTATTGTGGAATTTTCCATATCTGGATGCCTTTGCCTGTATTTTCTTCAAATATCTTTGAAACTGCCTTCTGTATATCAGTGAACTTGGCTTTCTCCTTTGCATAAATATTGCACCATATCAAATATCTCTTTCTTTTCCATGTCTATATTTCTTTTTTATATTTTTCAAACATCTCTAGGTTTTGTTGTTTATATTTTCTCACTTCCTCAGAGGCTTCTTTTTCCAAAGAGATCAAAGTTTCTTGATCTATATACTGTTTTTCAAAAATCTGTTGTATTAATGAAAGCAATTTTTATTTGAAGCTTGTGACAGTTTTTCCTGAGGAAGCATTTTGCTTTCCTCTAATTTCTCTCTTAATCATTTTGTATATCTTGTGTCTGGAAATTCTGGGCTTTTTACATAATAGTAACAATATATAATTTCTTTCTTATCCTCAATAGTCCACTCTGTCATCTTTATGGGTCTTCTTTGGCCAATCAATATTTGTGGACTACTACTTCCTTCTACAACAGTAACATGTTTCTGATGTGAAGCACCGGCTTTATGCAGGTACCAGCCAACCTTAGAAGATGTTTGTTGTCCTACACTCTGGAGACCTCTGTATTGTTTGTGCCATTGTCACATGTTACACCTGGCTAAACATGGACTGCAACCTGCAGGATGGGACAGGTGGTGGCAATAACCCCCACATCTACAGATGTCTTCAGAATGTCCTGATGTTTGCCACATATTTTTGTTCTGTTTGGTATAACATTGTGGTTTTCTGGCAAAGTTGTGCACATTTATTAAAGATTGAAGTTACACAATTCTGACAGATATTTGCCTGTCAGACTTCATACCCTTCAGAAAATGTATGCAACTGTACAACCTGTTATGCTATCTCCTGTGTATGTTTGTCAGAGCAATATTTAAATATTGACTCTCATATGTGGGCTTTGTCCCACTTTTCTGTATGACTTTCTCCAGATGTCTTTCTGTAAGGGGTCGAGAGGTATGTTTCTGGCCATAACACAGGCACACTACTGCAAGGGGATATACATATGTACACACACACACACACACACACACACACACACACACACACACACACACACATACACACACACACACACACACACACACACACACACACACACACTTATGAACTGCCCTTGTTGATAGTAGATTCTCTACCTGGCTAGTTATACGTAAGATAGCACAATATGCATAGTGAATGAACCACAGTTTTGTAGTGTCTTCCACTACTATTATGGAGTTAACTGGGAGGCACAAGCACACAAAGTGGTATAGGCAGGCAAGACAGCCATGTTGTCACAGAGGATACACATATGTAGACACACACTCACACAGTTGCCACTGTTGAGATTACAACCCCTACATATCTAGCTATATGTAGTATAGTGCTATGTCCTTAATGCATATGCCATGGAGCTGATATGCCTGGACCATACCTGTCAACCTGTTAGAACAATACATGTGAACAAAGCCTTCAATAGTGGGGTGATACAGGCCCCATATAGGGACAGGTTTCAAATATTGCTCTTACAAATGTAGATAACTGATAGAGGGACCAGTTTTGTATTACCATTAATTTTGTGAAGGGTATGAAGTCTGACACTCAGACATCTGCCTTTATTGTCTGACTTCAGATCTTAATGCTTTGCCAATGATTGGCCAGAAAACCATACTTTTATGACACACAGACAAAATATATGAGGCAATCATCTGGACATTCTATAAAATTGTATTCAGTTGAGAGGTATGGCCTGCAGAGTGTGAATCAGTGCATTTAAGGTTGACAACATCAACATGCCCTCTCACTTAATCCAATGGGGGTAGTCAGCAGTGAGGAACAGGCCGCAAAATAGTATAACTGTTAAATAAATTGTTAAAATCAGACTGTAAAAATCATTAGGCATTTTTAAAATGACAGTCAATAACAGACAGTAATGCAGGAAACTCAAGTATCTAATTTACAAATACTCTAATGTACATTAGGAGGCAAAAAACCATACACAAACTTGTACAGAATTTTGTCTAGCTTTACTCAGGAAATACATGGTATTTTATAGGGTTTACAATCAGCTTTTGCCCACCTCACTGACGTGGTCAGTGACAGGGTCTTTACATCATAGTAACTTATGAAAAAGTGCTGAGATGGTGTTTTTCAAAATCTTTTCCCATGAGAATATTACAGCCTTGCAAAGCACCTGGTCGGTCACAATGTCCTTCCGAGGATGTAGCCAATTCAAGGCTCTTAGATTAGTTCGAATACAATGGGTGCATGTCTTCTTTAATGCTTCTCTTTGTCTCTTTCTTGTTCACCAGCTGGACATTATCTCTGATAGTGCACAAGGCCGCTCTTCTGGTAGAAGCAGGAAAAGATACACATGCACACAGATTCATTATTTTCTAACTTTGCAAAATAATCTTTCACTGACAGACATGAGCCAGGCCGAGCTGGTCGCTGCCAAGGCCAAGTTTCTAATCACACAGCAGCTTATGCTTCAAGCAATAATATGCGAGTTTATTTCTACTATTATTCTAGTAAAACAGAATTAAATGCATTACATATTACTCTATTTCTCAATCTATGTATTTCATATATGTTCAAGTTCATTTATATATATCAAACCACACAACTTATATGTCAGAATATGTGAATACATATTTCTCTAACAGCTTATATATGAATACATATTTTTTAGCAGCTTGTATGTGAATACATGTTTTTTAGCAGCTTATATGTGAATACATATTTTTCTAACATTCTCCCTCCTGTTAATGCATTTCATTCTATTTGAAACATAAACAGTATCATTTCATTTCTTAGCCTTTTCCTTTTCAAGGACTTTCAGCTAAGTAAGTCATTTATTTTATATTTCAGAAAAAGCATCATCTGAAATTAATCTTTCAATTTCAACACTTTGGTAAAAAGTTTTAGTAACAGATATATCAACAAATTTTTGATTAATCTTTTCATGCAGGGAATTTCACAGTAAACACATGCTCCTATTAGGAGTATACCCACATAAATAGCAATTAAGTGTTTAATAGGATGGAACCCCACCCCCCCAAACAGATTCTGGAAAAAGTCCGTCAGTGGGTTTGGGTCTGGTTTAGTCATTGCTGATACTTGCTGAATTACCTCTAGGTGGTTATTTGTCTCGTGACGATCCTCAGGGATAAAAGCACAGCATTCTTCTTCGTGTACCACCTCTTGCCGCTAGGGTGAAGTAAAGAGCCATTCGATTTTGTAGCACAACAGTTCTTATTGCATTCAGTTTATCAGTCACCAATTCTAGGGTGGAAATTGCTCATGACTTCTTGACAGCTTTCTCAGCTCCCAGATCGATTTGACTGCTCCATAGGCTGGTGGTATTCCTGCCCTGGATATAACACTGTTGCCCAAGTCCATATGAGTCAATTTACTTTTGTCTTTCACTGAATTATGGTCTTTTCAACCAGCTTCGATTTTACCAACTGGATTTACAGGTTTTTTAACTGGACCTTCAGATTCTCGAGCTGTTTTCCTTACGTTTTGTATTTTACCCAAAGGTAATTCTGCAGTATGTCTTATTGCTGAAACCAGATAACCCAAAAAACAACTGCCGGACCAATTCTCAGGTAACCATTTATATGCCTTTTTCCCACAAATAAAATCATTACTTTGGTACTAATACGTGTTATTCCTGCATGAAACATTTTTCTATCCTTAATAGACAATTGCTTAGTTAAGACTGGATTGTCACATACTGCATTTAATGTAGTTTTCATTGAACTCAGATATGAATCATGGTTAGTATTACAAACAGTACCCCCACTTTTGACTTTAATGTAACATTTATAAGACATTGTTATATTACCATTACTCCAGCCCACCTGGAGGGTATCACTTTGTAGAAACATACAACTCCTTTTTGTGTGACAGGTAAAAATAAAGCAATTTTGTCCTGTGATCTCACAGTTTCTGTATAAAAAACTTTCCAAAGTCTCATTTTATCCCCAGAGGGACAGTGGACATTACAGTCTTTTATATGCTGTTGGTATAGCTGTACAAACCCAGCAATTTGAAAAGTTTATAGTCTCTGTATACACTTGCTTCATGGCCAGGTATGTGTTAAAGTTTGGATGCCAGTCTATAAACAGTTCATCACGTCTTCTCACTTTTACTCGTGTGGTTGAGTGCAGAGAAAACCACAATAAGAGAAAAATTGTCATATTTAGTCAACAAATGCACTGCCAAAGAAAATAATTATGCAATAGTTCTTGGGTTGCTCTGCTTTTTGTTTGCTTTACTCTTGGCCATTTTGCCCTTGTGTATCAGTCACAAAGTTCTTATTCAGCTGAAAGTTCTTTTGTCTGAAAAAGAGTTAAACTGCAAAACAGATTTATTTATTAACAGTTTCTTTATATAATTAGCTAGTGAACTGTCAGCTTCCAGCTCTGCAGGCATGAGAGCTTTTTTACTGAGGCACATAATATGCCCTTCCAAATACTACTTCAAAGGGGATCAGACCCTTTACATTTGTTACTGTTTTCATGCTCAGCAATGCTAGAGGTAAACAGCAAATCCAATTCTTCTGAGTCTCACTCATCAACTTCCTTAACTTGTTTTTTTTAAAATCCCATTGTACCTCTCCACCAGTCCTGCTGACTGTGGGTGGTAAGCACAGTGATTCCTTAAGGAAATCCCAAAAAATCTCCCAAGTTGTTGAATTGTCTGATTGACAAAATGTGTCCCATTGTCACTATAGATTCTTTCCGGTATGCCAAATCTAGGAATTATTTCCTTTACTAGGGCCTTTGCCACTGTTGCTGCATCCGATTCCTGGTTGGAAAAGCTTCTACCCATTTTGAAAACATATCTATGATCACTAAACAGTATTTCTTTCCTTCACATTTATTCAACTCTATGAAGTCCATACAAATAGTATGGAATGGATATGGTGGTGTAGGAAACTCCTTGCTTGTTTTAAATGCTCCTTGTGCATGGTGCTTGTTACAAGTATGACAAGCTGCACAAAATTTTATTGTATAATTTATGTATCCATATGTTTGGAATATTTTATTTACTAACTGTACCATCCCCCCTGTTGAGACATGGCTCTGCCCATGGCTCAACAAAGCTGCATATCTAAATAAATTAGACGGCAATATTGTTTTTTTTTTTTTTCCTTTGGAAATGTACAGTCCATTCTCAAAAATTGCACCTTGTTTTACCCAGTTTTGTTTTTCTGCTTTTGTAGTAAGCATTTGCATTGTTTTTAACATGTCTAAATCTAAAATCTCAAAGGGTTGTAATTTCTCATTTAAAAATAAAGTTTCTGAGTCTGAGGCTGCTTGCTTTGCAGCTGCATCAGCTCGTGCATTACCTTTTGAAATCTTATCCTGTTGTTTTGTATGAGCTACACATTTACAAATAGCTACTTTGGTAGGCAACTGAATAGATTCTAATAGCTCCAAAATAAATTGCGCATGATTAATAGGTTTTCCACTGGATGTAATCATCCCTCTATTTTCTTTATTGTTGTGCAAACACATGCACTGTAGAAAAGCATACTGATTATCAGTATATATGTTCACTTTTTGCCTTTTACTAAAATACATGCTCCTGTCAAAACTACCAGTTCTGCTGCTTGAGCATACAAGTTGTGTGGCAAAGTTTGTGCTTCTAAATTTTTAGTGTCTGTAACTACTGCATACCCCACCAGATTTTTCCCTGTAGGACCCCTTCTGCATGAGCCATCCACGTAATATGTCACCTCAGCATCATCCAAGGGCATATCTGTAAGATCTTGTCTAGGTAAAG
This sequence comes from Protopterus annectens, assembly GCF_019279795.1. NCBI lineage: Eukaryota > Metazoa > Chordata > Ceratodontiformes > Protopteridae > Protopterus > Protopterus annectens. Next base: position 969,032,032 of record NC_056748.1, on the reverse strand, counting down.
CTAACTGTTCATATGAGGTTGACTCAGCAGTATGGTCATACATGAAAGATGTCTAGCAGGAGAAAGGTATGCAACTTTTTCTTGTAGCAGAATTATTGCAACTGCATGAGGCATTCTCAATGTGAGAGGGTGGAATAACACCACTGAGGCTGAAGCCTGCACTGCCATTGCTGCTGCAACTACTGCTTGTACACAGTGAGGCAAAGATTGCACCACTGGGTCTAACTGTGATGAATAGTAAGCTTATGGGGCATTGCTTATCCCCATGTTGTTGCTTTAATACTGATGTCATGTACCATTGCTTACAATCTATGGTCTAAAAAACTTTTGTGATAACTTGGAAGTCTTAAAACTAATGAAGAAGCTATTAACTGCTTCAACCTGCAGAAAGCCATTTCTGCTTTTGTTTTCCATTGTAAAATAATTTGGTACCCAGTTCCAACAAAAATTAGTTGTACCTAAGAAAGACATTATTTCTTTTTTAGTTGTTGGTTTGAGTGCTTGCAAAATTGCTGTTTTTTTTCTTTTCTCTTTCCCATTATCTAGTATTTTACCTTTATTGAATATCACATATCCCAGGTATCTAACCTGTGTTTTTTTTCCCAAAGTTGTAACTTACTTTTGTTTACTTTGTGTCCTTGTATTACTAAAAATTTTAATAATGCTACTGTATTCACCCTGCACTGCTGCTGGGTGCTGCTAGCAAGATGTCATTTACATAAAGTAAAATTTGACTACCTTCTGGTGGGGTAGACCCTGCCAGGTTGCTAGCCATTTTTTGTGCAAATATTATTGGGCTCTCACAATATCCCTGTGGTAGTCGAGTATATGTATACCTTTTACCCTGAAATGTAAATGCAAACCAATATTGACTATCAGGATGTATAGGTATTGAAAAGAAAGCATTGCTTATATCTACCACAGTAAAATACTTCTGTTGTGGCTTTAAATCATTTAACAAGGTATGTGGGTCTGGCACCGTAGGTGCTCTAGGTATTACTGCATTATTTACAGCTCATAAATCTTGTACCATCTGCCATTCCCCGTTTGCTTTTTTAACAGGAAATAGGGGTGTATCACATGGTGAATCAGGAGATTCTACCAGTACTCCTTTTTTGAGTAATGCTGCTTATTATAGGCTTAATTTTTACTTTTGCATTCTTTTCCAAAATGTATTGTCTTTTCTGTGGTCTAAAAGCTGACTTTGGGGTAATTGTAACTGGTCCTGCTGCTTGAATAAGCCCTACATTTAACTTGCCTGTTGACCACAGAGTTGTTGGAATTTTACACAAGGCCTCTTCTTTTCTTTTAATAAAATGCTAATCAGCTGTCCTTACTAGATTGCAAGTGTACAGCTGTATGTGTCTGTGTCAACCAATTCAGTTTTGTTTTTATATCCCTTGTCCTGACATTTCTAAATCAGTCTGTTTTCCCATTTTGTTACCTTTTTTTTCTAAGTCTGCCCATTTAACACTTTTGTTTTTTGTCAAGCTGACATGTGGCAGTCTATTGGACTTATACAATCTCATGAACTCCTGAGGTAATGAACAGCTTACTACACTGTTTCCCTCAGTATCCCAGCATAAAGTTTGTAATATTAATTTGTCAGCAGGATTCTTACTTATATTCCTTATCAGGTCCTGGTGTGCTACAGTAGTATGGAGTGCAATGTAACAAGTGCTGCTGATCAGTGTCAAGGGAGGGTACCTTACTGATGGCTACGTTTATCAGTTCTTTGGTTACTGCCCTGGACCAATCATAACTAGGTCCTGGCTGTACCAATAATAGGCTTTACCCTCTGATCACACCACAAAAGCATCCATTTGTCTTTGTGCTTCCATACCCTGCATGGTAGGAACTACTGCTATGCCAAATATCTGCACAAGGTCTCTTCCCAGTAAGTTTACTGGATATTTTTGCAGAAACTACAATTTTACTTTTCTGAGTCATACCTGAAACAGGGTCAGTTATTGCTATATTATGGGAAAGTGGTTCCCTGTATAGCTGTCCATTTGCTGCTTTTACTAATATATAATCAGGTGATTCAGAATGTTTTGGTAACTGGGAGGGGTGTATCAAAGTCCGTGACGCTCCTGAGTCACACAGGAATTTGACCTTTCTTCCCTCCACCAGAAGTGTTACTTCTGGTTTTGTATTTGCTAGGTAGAGCTCCAGGCTCAACAATGCTAAATCTAAAATTTTATTTTCATTTTTATCCTCTACATCTGTTTGTACTTCCTCTATTCCCTCTACTACATTCACATTTTCTTTTTGTTTATTAACCTTTCCTGATGATTTTTGGTTATTATCACTATCATATAGTCAGTCCACATCTCCTTTATCTTCTGTCATTGCTTTCTTATTTTGTTTATAGTCCCTAGCTAGATGCCCTTTTTACCTGACTGTAATACAAATACTTCAGCTCCGTCTTCAGCAGTGAAGACTTGTGCCTTTTTTTTCTTTTACTATTAAAGTGTCTTTCAGTACGTCTAGCATACTCAAGTAAGGCTTGCAGCCTGCTTGTTCAGTGATCTATCATATGCCTTGTAATAAAGCTACTAACAGAGGCAATGCAACCTTTTAAAAATGTATTTTTTTAATTGTTGTTTAAAGCATTTTAATAATCTAGCATAATATCCATCTACTGTCTCATTTTCCTGTTGTATGCATTAATTAATGCAAGTCCAGTCTGCTCTAAGTTTTCATTTTTTAGAGATTCTGTCTGTTAGACCTTTCACTCTGTTGTCTAAAAATGTTTCAGAATTTAAGCTTTTGTTTTTTTTACAATTTGCTTCCTCAATCCACCTATGTGCTTGAGGTATGCCTAGTTGGTGCTGTTTTTCTTTTGCCTGACGCCCTGCATCAGATTAAAGCTTGTTTAAGGAGTTTAACTAGTGAAAGTTTATCTAGTTTACTATCAAATTTATAGTTGTTAACACATTTTGCAAAATATCTCACATTATCTGCTTACTGCAATTGCATATGCTTCACATTATCCGTTAGGCGGATCTCGTGATCTCTTAGTGCACTGATCTCCCATGTCTTAAAAAGACTGTTACGTAACCCTTCTCTTGTACCACGTGGTATCTTATTTCTCCATATCCACAGTAGTGTCTAGAATGACTGTTTACTTTGCTTTGTTATTCCCTGATCTATGACTCAAGATACAATACTTTGACTCTCTCTCTCCCTGCTATCACAAACCTTAGCAATAGCACAGTGTAACCTGGTCCCTGATCTAAAACAAAGACAAAGAGGGAAATTCTTCTTACCTGAGCCTCCCGCTTACTGCTGTTTTGTCTTCTTGGGGCCCAGTCTTCCGCTTTTCAGCCACAGATCAGAAAGTGGACAGCCTCTTTACACACAACAATTCAGTCGGAGGTCTTTTCACTTTAAGAAGAACCATTTTGGTTTGGCAGCTTCTCCTGCGCAGATTTATAACCACCCATGCACTCTGTGACCTGCAGCTTACCAAGGGAATTCCGGCTTTAGAAGGACCAAAATGTTAAATAAATTGTTAAAATCAGACTGTAAAAATCATTAGGCATTTTTAAAATGACAGTCAATAACAGACAGTAATGCAGGAAACTCAAGTATCTAATTTACAAATACTCTAATGTACATTAGGAGGCAAAAAACCATACACAAACTTGTACAGAATTTTGTCTAGCTTTATTCAGGAAATACATGGTATTTTATAGGGTTTACAATCAGCTTTTGCCCACCTCACTGACGTGGTCAGTGACAGGGTCTTTACATCATAGTAACTTATGAAAAAGTGCTGAGATGGTGTTTTTCAAAAATCTTTTTCCCATGAGAATATTACAGCCTTGCAAAGCACCTGGTCGGTCACAATGTCCTTCCGAGGATGTAGCCAATTCAAGGCTCTTAGATTAGTTCGAATACAATGGGTGCATGTCTTCTTTAATGCTTCTCTTTGTCTCTTTCTTGTTCACCAGCTGGACATTATCTCTGATAGTGCGCACAAGGCCGCTCTTCTGGTAGAAGCAGGAAAAGATACACATGCACACAGATTCATTATTTTCTAACTTTGCAAAATAATCTTTCACTGACAGACATGAGCCAGGCCGAGCTGGTCGTTGCCAAGGCCAAGTTTCTAATCACACAGCAGCTTATGCTTCAAGCAATAATATGCGAGTTTATTTCTACTATTATTCTAGTAAAACAGAATTAAATGCATTACATATTACTCTATTTCTCAATCTATGTATTTCATATATGTTCAAGTTCATTTATATATATCAAACCACACAACTTATATGTCAGAATATGTGAATACATATTTCTCTAACAGCTTATATATGAATACATATTTTTTAGCAGCTTGTATGTGAATACATGTTTTTTAGCAGCTTATATGTGAATACATATTTTTCTAACAATAACCAACACACACACACAGACACACACACACACACACACACACACACACACACACACACACACACACACACACACACTTGTCAGTCTTGAGATTAGAACCCCTACCTATCTAGTTTATTGTAGGATAGTGCTACGTATTCATCACATGCACCACAGAGATTATATGCCTGCAAAGTGTCCAGTGACATCAACAGGCCCTGTCATTTAATATAATGGGGGAGTCAGCACGGTGGAACAAGCCTCAAAATGGTGTAACCAACACCCCCCCACACACACACATACACACACACACACACACACACACACACACACACAGGGGTTATGCTTTAAACACGCACACATGCAGTTGGTAGTCTTGAGATTAGAGCCTATATCTATTTGGTTTGTTGTACTATAGTCCTACGTACTTATCGCATGTGCACAGAGCCTATAGGGCTGAGGAGTGTCCAATGGTGTTTCTAAGGTGAATTACATCAGCAGGCCTTGTAAAGTAGGGCAAGGGGGGTTTACTGGGTGGAACAGGCCACAAAATGGTTTAACCTACTCACACACACACACACACACACACACACACACACACACACACACACACACACACACACGCACACAGTTGGCAGTGCTGAGATTAGAACCCCTACCTATCTACACACACACACACACACACACACACACACACACACACACACACACACACACACACACACACACTTGGCAGTGTTGAGATTAGAATCACTACCTAGTTGTATGTACTTATTGAATGCAACACAGAGCTTATATGACTGAGGAGTGCCCAATGGTGCTTCTATGGTGACTGACATCAGCAGACCTTGTAAAGTAGGGCAATGGGGCTTTACTGGGTGGAACAGGCCTCAAAATGGTTTAACCTACAAACATGCACCCACTTGCTAGTGCCAAGATTAGAACTCCTACCTATTTAGTTGTACGTACTAAAGTGCTATGTACTTACCGCATGCACCACATAGCTTATATGGCTACAGACTGTCCAGTTTTACATCTAAGGTGAATGACATGTACAGACCTGGTACAGTAGTGCAATGGTGGTTTAACAGAGTGGTAAAGCCTTAAAATGTATTGTCATTGCACACACATAGGCAGTAAATATAGACAGCCACAAGGGGATATCCATAAAGACTCACAGAAATACTGACTTACCATTGTTGGGATTAGAACGACTACCTGTCTAACTGTCTACGCTATAGTGCTATGTATTTATTGCATGCGTCACAAAGCTTATGCATGTAAAGAGTGTCTGACACTGCTGTTAGGGTGGATGACATCAGTAGTTGCTGACAGGTAGGCCACTATTGTGGATGACACTAGTATCATTGCCATAAAATGGGTGACTGTTACACAGACATAGGCCTGTTGGGCATGTGTATTCTGCTGTAAATGTAATAGATACAGAAACACAAATACATACACACACACATGAGGTAGGTGATGTGAGATTACAACCCCTACATCACTACTATTACACAATGGAGCTCACCTTCGTACTTGCACATGCCACTGGTTACAATTGGTGTGCAAATGGCTGCAGCAATACTTCACTGTATGCCTTTCAGGGTCTCTCTCTCTCTCTCTCTCTCTCTCTCCCTCCCCCCTCTATCTCTATTGGTCTCTGTTTGTCTCTCTCTACCCCGTATCTACCTGTCTATACATGTTATATTTGTATATGTTACCTATATATATGTATGTATATCACACTCATCAGATGCAGATATATCTTATATGTGCCACATACAGATAGATGTGGGTACGCCTGTTTGATTTGGATGGTGAGAGACATGCAAAGACATATATGGACAGCAAAGTTCTATAGTCAGATGTGAGTTTAGACATGGGCTGTAATTCTCTAGGTGTAGCAGCATGCACAGTATGACTTTCAATAGTAACAGTGGGACTCCAGACCAGAGCTACCTGTACTCTGGTCCAGGATTTTGTGTGCTACAGCTGATTGGCTGATGAACCTGTGTAAACAGTCCAGCACCTTAGTGATATATTAGCTGAGGGATCTCCTGGTTGTGTGCTATCATTAACTGAGTCATATCCTGCGGTGGGTACAGAGTATATTGGACTGAGCAGAGTTTTTCATAATATATGTGGTATATTCTACATAGCACTGTGATTTTCTGGTATGTGAGTGGCAGAGCAGTATAGCATAATGTGAGGAACCACTGACAGACATTTGTTTACTGACTCCATACACTGCAGAGAACTATGTTATAGCACAAATTGTTCTAGTGTGCACATTCTATGTTTGTCTGGCCAGTGGTTCCCCTTCCCCTTATGTGTGTCTCTTTGTCCTTCTGTAGTCCAGTCACAGCCTTTGTCCACCATTGCTGCTGTTATGCATTTGTACTTATGGTGTGAGTGGGGTAGTAGTCCTAACACCACACACAAGGTTACAGACTTCACACCTCTGACTGTACCTGTTTAGCAGGTTGTCCATCATTGTGCCTCATACATCTGCTGTGGTCCTCAGATGGTTTGTGTTGCACTGTTATTATATGGCTACATGTTGGTCATAGCTCTCAAAGTCTTACAAACAGACGTCTGGGCAGTCCATATATAACAGTCAGACACAGTCAGACATGGAGACAGGGTCTTAATATTGGTCTTCCAAATGTAGACAGTTGTTTTGTATTAGCTTGCATTTACTTATGGGTATGACATCTGTATCTCAGCTGTCTGTCGTTGATGTTTTCACATCAACCTTTATTGGTTGGCAAATAGTTTGCCAGGCAAATGCAATGTTATGACAAGCAGAACAGATATATGAAGCATACATGTGGACATTCTGTGAAACCCTGTCATAATTTCCAGGGGTATAGATGGTGCCCACTGACTTGTTGTCAGTACTGACACAGTAACATGGCAGCCTTTATATCCTGGCACTAGAATGACTTGTCACAACCTACTGTTCTACTAGGCACTGTGTAGGTTACTCAGAGCTGTGTACTGTCCATATGTGTGGCCCCTGTCCCTCCATTGTCCAGCTTTCCTGCAGTAACAAATAATGACTTCTGAACAGTGTGTACAACTCCTACTGTAGGCGTAGCTGATATGCAAAATAGTTGACATGTCCAGTCTTGAACCATGGACCCTGTCAACCATAGTACTGCAGTTAGACCACTAAGCCACAACAGCCCCCCGTAAGTGCTGTCTACTTCCTGACACTATTAACCACAAACATACACAGCACATTGATCCCTGCATATTGTATAAATGGAGCAAGTTATGAAGTTGATTGTGACAGTCCTGGGAATGTGTGGTCTGCTGCTATTACCGTACAAACATAAATGTTACTGCAGTTCTATGTGAACATGGGTGTGTTGGGGGGGGGGGCATACCACTCAACTATATACATTTTCACAGACTGACCAGATGTTTGTCTCATATTTTGGGTCCATTTTTCATAAAATTGTGGTTGTGTGGAAAATTAATGTCAAATCATTAAAGACTGAATTAGAAAGTAATGACATACATTTGAGTTTCAAACTTCTTGCCCTTCAGAGAATTCATGCTACTGCAACACCTGCTATTCTATCACTTTTCTGTTTGTAGGAGCAATATTTAAGACTTATCCCTGTTTTTGGGCATATGCCTGACATTTATTTATGGCTTTGTACAGATTTCTTGCTGTAAGAGGTTTAGAGGTATTTATGGGGCTCCAACATTGACATCCATGCATTTGTCCTATGACCCAGCTGTTTGTAAGTCCCTCACATAGTTCAGTGGATTTTGCTGGCTTGGAGCCTACTGCATATTGTGGGGCAGCCAGTATTTGGGAGAGAATTCCTGTTGTCCCACATAGTTGTCTATTGTCTGCTGCTATCCTGGTAACCCACTCCATTCCCATGCATACATGCAGCAGTACCATACATATGCTACCACAGTCTACTACCCCATTCATTTATTGTTAAGAAGAGTGACTTACCTTGTGCCAGCAGCAGTTGAGAGGACAGTGCTTCAGGGCTGACTCTGTCAGATGCACACAGAATACAGCCTATACATGGTAAGGTATAGGTAGTATGATGTGGATGCTATCCATTTTACTGTGTGTATATGAGTCAGAGTGAGGTGTCAGTCCCTGGGACTCTACAGTGACAGTGCATGTGCTATGTGTTGCTTCTTTTCCAAGGCCAGGGCATACTGGGCACACCTATATCTGCCTACAGGAACTGGCTCAAGGGGTTCCTCCTCCGAGTTCCCCTGTGCCTGTGGAGGGCTGTGTGTCCCTTCCCTGTGATATTCCTGCTGCAGCTGTTTCCACAGGATCATATTGTGTAGCATGGCAGATATTATGAACATGTGTGCACATGTGGCTGGAGAGTACTGCAGGGCTCCACCAGATATGTCAAGGCAGTGGAACCGTGACTTGAGCAGCCCAAACATACACTCCGTGATGTTTCTAGTTTGGCATGTGCCTTATTATGGCATTCTTCAGTTGGTGTGTGCGCATTTCTGATGGGTGTCATCATCCATGGTTCCAGTGCATAACCAGCATCCCCCACTAGATGGCCATACAAGATATCCCCCCCCCCTCGGCAAATGCCTGGTACAGCTGTGATGCGTGCCATATGTGGGAGTTGTGATAACTGCCAGGGCTGGCAGCACACACATTAATGATAATGCCCTGGGCATTGCACATGACCTGGCAGTTGATAGAGTGATACCCCTTGCAGTTGATCTCACCTGGTGTTGCTTTGATGTGCACATGTGTGCAGTCTATGGCACCCAGTATCTCTGGATAGTGTATTACATGGTGGAAGAGAGACACATATTGCTGGTCATCTCCTCAGAGGTGTTGGGGATATAAATGTGATCACTGGCATGTGTTAGCATGGCCTCCAGGAACTGGTGGAGTACCCTGGATGTGGATGCCTGTCAGATACCCTTGATGTCCCCAGTAGGTCTTTGGAAATACTTGTAGCTAGTATTCTTAAGGCTACATATAACTTTGTTTCCACTAGGATGGATTCTCCTCTGTTGGCTCTGGGTCTGAGGTGAGGTCAGCAGAGCTCGGTGAGGTGCTGTAGTATGTCCCTCTCCACCCTGTAGTGCTTTACTATCTCCAACCTATGTAGCCCCTGAAAGGGTACCCAGTGCCTGAACACTTTTCTCCTCTTCAGTCTGGGCCTATTGTTGGCATCATCATCATCACTGACCTCAGCCTGTAGTGCATACAGATGTAGTAGAGCAGCAGGAGCCCCTATCATTTTGTCTGTTAAAATTCCCAAGTGGGTACTCTAATGGTGCTGAGTATGTTGGAAAATTCAGATTGAAAGGTGCATGCATACTCTATACTGGTGTGCTGCAGATACATCCTGTATGATTGGCTGACTATGATATATTCCACCTGCCCCTGCCAGGTATATTACTGAGGGGTTTGAATGGGCCAGTATAAGTGGAACAGGGTTTATCAATCATTTATGCTTGATTGGCTTTTCTAGCCTATTTCCCTTTTTTTCTCATTTCTTCCACTGCTAAGCCCCGCAGTACTCTGCACAAACCCACGGAGCTAGTGTAAACATTGCTGGGCAGAAACAGCCTTCCCCTGTACTTGGTCACATTTAGCTTTTCTTTAACCAGATAAAACATGTGGCGCAGGGCTAAGCACAACTTAACAGCCTCAGAGGGTCTATATCAGAACACTGAAGTATTAAAACTTCGAATGTTCTGATATCGAACACTATTCAGCGAATGCTAAGAATAGTGAAGCTGCAGAACAGCGAATTCTTTCCTTGGGAAAGAATGTGGTTGGCCATGTCTGTGGCTTCGCTATTCTAAGCACGGTGGTGGAAAGTTACAGGTTGGGTTCAGGTAAGTGTGCGATTGTTTCTATGTTAGGGTTAGGGGCGGGTTAAATGAGTTAGGGTTAGGACGCGGGTTAGGCGTGTGTGCAATAGTGACAGACTTTAGGTTTAGGGGCGGTTTAAGTGAGTTAGGGTTAGGGCGCGGGTTAGGTGAGTGTGCGATAGTGATGGACCTTAGGGTTAGGGTTTGGGTTAAGGTAACTGGGTAGATAGTAGTGTATGTTTAGTTTAGTGTAGCGTTAGATGTAGGAATTTAAGTGTATATGTGTGGTTGCTGTTTGTTTGATGTGCTTGTGTTGTGTGTATGTTTTGGGGCCGATGAAATAGCGTTCTCTATTTTCATCTTTCGATAACATGATATAAACGCGCCTCAGACACACACCCCTTCTTAGCTGTGCTTAGCTGAGTGCAAACAGGCACTGCTAAGCTCCAATCTGCTTACACATACCGTGATACATCCTCTTTTCATGTTAGCTGTCTCTTCTGCCTATATAACTATGGTTCTAGACCTTACACAGTTAGTAACTATGGACATGGTGGCCCATTTTGCTATTCAATAAACTTGGCTAATTTACATACATCTAACTGCATATACCCTGCATACTGCACTACATCGGGGCCTATGTCCTTAGCAACCACTATAACCTGCCATTGTATGATTCTGTATGCTGGCCACTATAATGCAGTAACTTTGCATAGCTGTAAATGTCATATTTTCCACCTTTTATTTATTTATTTATTTATATATTTTGCAAAATAGCATGTTTGCATGTCGCTGTGTGCCGCTTAAATATGGCATATGTATTAAAAAAAATAAATTTTTAATATATTGCATTACTTTTTTAATTCACTGGCCATAGTTTTGGCCATTTCTATGCCTACTGGACATTATACCATCTTTTATTTGGTCTATTACAGCCCCTGTTTAATTTTTAACTTCCGGTACATGGTTTGCAACCGCATACATTTTGGAGGCTTATATGGCACATACACAGTGCCTTTATGCTTCCAGAATTGCAAAATCACCTCATTTGGATAATTTTTACCAAAAGATGAGGTGATTTGCATTCCGAGGATACCACTTTGTCCACATGGTATAAGGAAGCTCGTTCACGGCCCAAGCCTTGTTCTCTGGATCACTCAGTGGCCATGCTCCATGTTCGAGCCTTAACACTATTCCTACACGGAGAATCACTCCATGTAGAGGTTACTGAATTATCCCCTATGAATAGTATAGTACAATATATACAAGAAATATTTAAAGAAAAAAGAAGGTAGTAAAAAATATAAAAAAGAAAAACATCAGCAGAAACAATGAATAAAGATCTGGAAAAGGAGATTTCTTTAAATGAAGTAGATAAAGTATTAGGACAAGTAAATATAGATTTGGCTGAAGGACCAGATGGAATATGGTATGTAATATATAAAAAAATTAAGGGATTGGCAATATATAGGTTCATAGGTTCAAAGGTTCTTAGGTATGTACTAGGGTCTATATTACATAGTTGAAGTATGACAACTTCGAACATGATATGGTCGACACCATAAGTTTGAAGTTATCATACTTCGATTGGAAAAAACAAAACAAAAAGAAGAACATACCCGAGGGTTGTAAGTAGGGGGGCAAGCACCCCTGTACCCCCCCCACACCCCTCGCGCTTTAAATATACCAACTCTGAGGTCACACTACAGTGCAGCAAAGGAAAATTTCCCTTTACTGCACTGTAGCGTGACCTTGGAGTTGGTATATTTATAGAGCAGGGATGTGGGGGGTGCAGGGGGGCTTACCCCCCTGCATATAACCTTTTATTTTTTTTTTCTCTTTTTTTTTTTTATTTTTTTATACATAGTCAAAGTTCTGTAACTTCGGACATATGTGTTCGTACATATGGTAGTCAAAGTTACGGAATTTCGACTATGTAATATAGACCCTGTGTACTAGGCTAATGGCCCTGGGGCCTTTGCAAGCCTAGTCCATAGGATTACCCTGTGTATATATATATATATATATATATATATATATATATATATATATATATATATATATATATATAGTAAGATTTTGAATGAATTTTATATGGAAGAAGAAAGATGGAAGACAATTAAAAAACTGGAGACGATCATATTGCATAATAATGATTATAAAATCTGAAACTAAAATAGAAAATATTATGGAAGATTGTATATATAGTATAAAGGAAATTGGTTGCCAAGAATTATTAATGATAGAGAAATTGTGGATGGTATTATGAACAGAAAAGCAAAAATCATGATTGGAGACCATCATAAGGCATTTTGTACAATTAGACATGAAATCTTCTGAGGAATAATGAAATAATAGTGTATAAGTGAGAAAGTTAGGGAATCATGTATGCCAGTATATAGTAAAAATAAAGTAAAATATTTTTAAATAGCTGGTTAAGACAAAAGGTACATATGAAGAGTGGTGTAAGACAGGGATGTCCAATGAGCTGTAGACTCTCTGCATTAGTTATGAATGTGACAGTATGTGAAATAAATCACAAAATGAAGGAAGTAATGTATATAACACCAGAAGGGTTAAAAAATCCACTTCTGTTAACATTTGCAGATGACATTATAATAATTGCAAAAAAAAAAAAAATTTGGATAAAGTAAAAATCATCATCTTCTTTCGGCTGTTCCCGTTAGGGGATGCCACAGCAGATCATCTGTTTCCATTTCTTCCTGTCCTCTGCATCTTGCTCTGACACACCAGCCACCTGCATGTCCTCTCTCACTACATCCATAAACCTTATCTTAGGTCTTCCTCTTTTCCTGTTACCTGGTAGCTTCATCCTTAGCATCTTTTTCTCAATATACTCAGCATCCCTCCTCACCCCATGTCCAAACCAACGTAATCCTGCCTCTCTGGCTTTGTCTCCAAACCTTCCAACCTGGGCTGACCCTCTAATATACTTATTCCTAATCCTGTCTACCCTTGTCACACCCAGTGCAAATCTTAACATCTTTAACTCTGCCACATCCAGCTTTAACTCCTGACTTTTTGTCAATGCCACTGTCTCCAACCCATATAACATAGCTGGTCTCACCACCTTCTTGTAGACCTTCCCTTTCACTCTTACTGGTACTAGTCTGTCACAAATCACTCCTGACACTCTTCTCCACCCACTCCATCCTGCCTGTACTCTCTTCTTCACCTCTCTTCCACACTCACCATTACTCTGAACTATTGACCCCAAGTATTTAAACTCATCCACCTTCACCACCTCTACTCCCTGCATCATCACCATTCCTCTATCTTCCCTCTCATTCACACACATATATTCTGTCTTAGTCCTGCTGACCTTCATTCCTCTTCTCTCTAAAGCATATCTCCATCTCTCCAGGGTCTCCTCCACCTGTTTCCTACTCTCACTACAGATCACAATGTCATCTGCAAACACCATAGTCCATGGGGACTCCTGTCTGATCCCGTCTGTCAACCTGTCTATCATCATTGCAAATAAGAAAGGGCTCAGAGCTGTTCCTTGATGTAACCCCACCTCCACCTTAAACGCATCCATCATAGGTTCATAGGTTCATAGGTCGGTACTATGGTATCGGCCCTAGGGCCTATACAAGCCCAGCCAAAAAGGTACCCTGGCTTTTGCCATCCAAGAAAATTATTTTCCTGTGCCACTGTAGAGCAGAGCCACAGAAGTGATCCCGGGGTGAATTTCCCATTTCCCATCCAATCATCAAGATTTTTCTTGAAGAGTGATACTGAGGAACTTTGTTTGATATAGATAGGTAGTTTGTTCCAGAGTATGGGAAGTCTCTGGGACAGGAATCTATCCCTCCGGCATGTTCTGTTTATTGTGGTGACAAGGTTTAGGTCCATAGAGCGTGTAGCTCGGAGGGATTGGGATTTATTTAAGTGGATCATGTCCAACAGCTCTGGGTTTGACATAGCTTTGTATGTTAGGCAGAGATTGCCTCTGAGTAGGCGATATGCGGTGGAATAAAGCTGTAGTTTTTTGATACGGTCTGCATAGGGCATCTGTTTGAGGCCAGTAATCCTCTTTGTGAGGTATTTCTGTGGTCTTTCCAGTTGTTGTAGATGTCTTATGAGGTACATACCAAAAGGGGCATTGTACTCTATAATGGGTCTAATGAGTGATGAGTAGAGGGGAACAATGACCTCTTTTTTTCTGGATGAGAATCCTTTTGTGATGAGATGAGCCATGTAGAAGGATTTTCTGACCACTGTGGCAATGTGATTATCAAAGGAGAGACGACTGTCCACCTGTGTCCCAAGGTCTCTTATCACATTTTCAGCATTAAGTAGACTACCAGCTATGTGGTAATTCATGGGTACAGAGGTTTTACCAAAGGGGATGACAATACACTTTTTGGCATTGAGCTTCATGCCATGGCTTTGACACCAGGTATCTGTCTCAGTGAGGCCCTTTTGTAGTTTGTCCACATCGTTAGGAGTTTCGATTATGGCTCCTAGTTTGCAGTCATCTGCAGACTTTGTTAGCCAAAGACCTTCTGTGTTGGCCTGCACTTCAGAGAAGTAGATACCAAACAGGAGAGGACCCAGGACTGAACCCTGTGGTACTCCACTTGTCACTGGTCTGATGTCGGATTTGAAATCCGCTACTTTCACAGTGTGGGTTCTCTCCGTGTGCCAGTTGGCAACCCATCTTATGACATAGGGATTTATACCTAGTTTAGTGAGCTTATCTATAATTCCAGAGTGGGGGATGGTGTCGAAAGCCTTGGCTTGATCTAGATAAGCTGCGTGAACCATTTTACCCTCATCTATGGCTTTGGTGACTGCTTCAAAGAAGTCAATCAGGTTTAGAAGACATGATCTGCCTTTTACAAATCCAAACTGGGTAGGGTCCAGAGTTTGGTGATTACCAATGTCTTTGTTTATGAGTTCCACGATGATACGTTCCATGGCCTTGCAGACCAGGCTCATCAGGCTAATGGGGCGGTAGTTCTCGGGGTACGTCATGTCTCCCCCTTTGTGGGGTGAGATAACCATCGCTGTGCACCATTCAGTGGATACAAAGCCTGAGGTAAGGCTATGATTGAACATGGTACTTAGGTAGGGTGCCAGTTCATTCTGTAGTTCATATAGAACGCAGCCTGGGATATTGTCAGGTCCCATGGATGCTGTGTTCTTGACTTTGGAGAGTGTGTTTTTTACCTGTGCAGCCATGATTATAGGAACTTTGCATTCTTCCGGTATAGAGATGAGCCCTCTAGGATGTGAGGGGGGGGTAAAGTTAGCACTGAACCTATCTGCTGGGATGTTGGCAATATCAGTTTGTTCTGTATATTTAGTGCCATTGTGCTGTAACTCAGAGCAGATCTGAGTGTTCCCATTTAGATTCTTGACATAGCTATAGAATGCTTTGTGGTTGTGTTTATAGTCAGTGGAAATTTTGTTTTCATAACTAGCTTTGGAGGATTTTATGAGGGATCTCAGCTTCTTACTGAAGTTGACCAGGGAGCTCCTCCAGTCATGGGATTTTACTCTTTTTTGCAACAGTTTCATTCTTCTGTTGTAGAGTTTGTTTATGGCAGAGGACCACCAGATTGGCTTCCTTTTTTGGAGGATAACATCTTGGTTCTATTAGGGATAGCATGATCCATGCACTCGTGTAAGTGCTTATAAAGTGCATTTGTGTAGGATTCGGCAGTCATACCTCTATTGTCCTTCTGCATGGGTGTCATGAAGTATGCCACTTCTGTCTTAAGAAGTGTGAAGTTGGCTTTGGAGAAGGTTTTTTACGATGGTTTCCCTAATTGGGGGTGGGGGTGGGATGTGGATGTCTAGGCTGATTAGCTTGTGGTCAGATCTGACCAACGAAGAATTGACGTCTGGTGTGGAACACCGGTTTTCCATGTTGGTAATGACCAGGTCTAGGATATTGCTGCCCCTGGTGGGGGTGTGAATAAGTTGATCCAAGGCGTTGGAATTTATGAATTCTAGAAAACATTGAGCAAAAGAGTTGGTACATGAGTAGTTTTCTAAGTTAATGATGGGGTAGTTGAAATCACCCATTATTAGGGTGTTGGGTTGTACCCTAATACTTTCCAGTGTATCAAGAAATGAGGAGTGTGAATTCTGGGGCATGGTGGGGGGTCTGTAGCAAGCTACAATTTGGATTGTGGTCTTGCCCAGAGTTAGTTGCACTTGGATCATCTCGGATGCATTATGCTGTGCAACTAGCCTGGAGGTGTGGATATCCTTAATGAATATGGACATGCCTCCACCTTTAGTGCTTCTTTCTGGGTTAAGTGGCCAAAAGGTGTGGTATGAATTGAAGCCTGGTAATGCAGGGGTGCTCTCTGGAACTTTGAACCAGGTCTCTGTCACTGCACAGATGTCAATGTTCTCCATTTTAAGGAGTATCTCGAGTGAGTGCATTTTGAGGTTTAGACTTCTAGCATTGAGTAGCATTACCCTCAGATTTTGCTTGCTTGTACCTGTTACGGTGGTGAATTTGTCATTTGAACCTTGCCTTAAAAAGGCACTATATGGGTGGCAAGAGCCTTAGCCAGTATCCGGAATCCTAAGGGCGACAGGTGCAGGCCATCTCTGGCAAAGCATCGTGGACTGTCAATCATGTCGTCCCAGGCAGACAAATACTGGATCCCCTTAGAATGACACCAGAAGCTTAGCCAATTGTTGAAGTCAATCATTTTGTCCTTGTACTGTGGTATCATTCTGGGTGATGGCAGGATGCTACTCAGGGTTAGGGTCATACCTGCCTGGGATACAAGATCAGAGAGCTCCTCCATGTCTCTTTTCATGTAGTCCAGGGAGGTGCATTTCAGGTCATTCACACCAACATGGACAATGACAGTGTCATATTTGTACTTATTGTGGAGTGACCTGAGTGCCTGCGTTATGTAGCGGATCCTGGCACCTGACAGGCAGCTGACAGTAACTTTCTCCTTGTTTAGTCTAGTGAGTGGAACATCAGTGCGCCTGACTATAGAGTCACCTATGACTAGAGTGTCGGGTACGTTGTTATGCCTTATGGGCTGTGGTTGAGTGGCACACTGAGTTTGTGGGCTATGTGTCATTTGGGTTGTGTTGGGGGCTGGAGTTTGCTTGCATTTATGCTTTGGATGTCCCTGATGCTTGGGCAGGTTTTTATTGAGAGCTTCCGCGAATGTAGGTGTGTGTTTTGTGTTTCTATGTGTGTGTTTTGGTGGTGTAGGTTTTGAGGGACTATGTGATGAGTGTGGTGTGGTGCAAGTGTTTACCTTCTCCTCTTGACTGTCTAGTCCAGTCTTGGGTGCAGAGAGCTTTGCTTCCAGTTTGGCTATATAAGTGCATCTCTCACAGGTTGTAGTGTTGGGTGGTAGGAGGAGAGGGTTGTCTGTGTACATGAGGCAATTGCTGCATTGCCCCAAGATGCCCAGATTCATCAGGTAGACAGGAGAAATCCCTGGGAGCTGACCCTTAGACATGCCTGGATAAGTGCTTATTTATTAAGAACTAAAAACTGCTTTCCACTAGACAAGTGAGGAAAGTTGAGTGCTGCAGTAATTTGCAGCTTATTTAGTGCTTACAATGAGTTCTGAACAAGTGCTGAGTTCAAAAAAACAGATTTGAGTGCTGAAACTAGAAAACTGGCTAGTTATAAGAAACAAAAGTAAGCTAGAAGGCTTCCCTCCAACACAGAAGGGCTTGGGGGCACAGAAGCCTACAAACAGTCTAGACCACTTAACAGGAAAGGCAGGAAACAAGCTTAAAAATGTTTTTTTTTTTTTTTGTTCTCTTTCCCAGATGCTCTCTTTGTACACAGTAGGAGTGCCTGAAATCAGAATATGATCTCACTGCACTCAGTTGAGTGAGCAAATGAGATGGGCCCAGAAGGAGTATCCAAACACAAATTTACAAGAGGGGCGGGCAGTTTCAAAGCCACTAAGATTAACACCAAACCAAAACCAAAACAAAAACATTGACGGTGGGTGGGTTATTAACGGTCAGTTAATAATCATGCAACACAGTTAAATCAATTTAAATACTGTATTATTTGAAAAAAAGTGCAGATAAAGGTACTTAAATTCTCTTATACATCCAGTTGAATACAGCTAGATGTTAGCCAGCCAAAGCTGAGGTTTTTAAGCAGAAAATATTTCAAACTGTACCACTTAAATAGGCAAGGACAGGAAATCAAAGAATGTGGCTACCCCCACACCTGCAATTACTAACAAATAATAAAATTCAAGCAGCACTAACTGAAGAGCAGAGTCAAAACTTGGTGATTATTGGCAAGGGGTGGGGTCTAATAGTATGAAAATGTAGTATGATTGTAAGGAAAATTATGAATATGTATAACTAGATTTATACATCTATTTACTTTTACATTTGTAAATATGTAAATGTGTTGTAAATAAGAGCTCTTTTTATATAAATACAATACCCCTACTCTTTTGTGAAGGTGCTGTGGGATCTTTTATAGCCATGTGAACTACCACCAACTTAAGTAGATGGGAACTTGGTTTAACTTTTCATCAGATAGACAACACGCTCACAAGTACAGCATACTGCACTGCTGAGTCAGCAGTCCAATCATCTGGAGTGAGAATAGAACCCAAAGCAGCATCAAAAGTGAGTGCACTACTTGACTTTTAACAAGTTTAATTGTTTTCGGTAGTCTTTTCACTGTATGTGGTCCAACCACACTAACAAAGATTAGACTAAAACAAGAAAAATCCCTCTTGCAATCATACACAATATTCATCCCCTGTCCAGGTTTTCAATCAGATATACTTAGAGTACCTGCGATACTCACTTTTAATCTTTAATTTTCCCCCTTTTGAACTTGCTTGTGGGCTCCTGGTAATCACAATGTTGTTTAATTTTCATCATCAAAATCAGATCTGTTATATCGTAATTGAAAAGTCAGTTATTTTAAATAGATCAGATGCTTCAGTAAGGAGCCCTGTTCCCATAGCAAGGAAGCAGCCCAGCAGTAAGATCTAGGTCAGCAATTCAACAATTTTGGGGGTTCTTCATATACTGAGCAGAGAAAGGATATTATGAAACTTGTACAGACTATTCTGAGCAGGCTGTAGTATCCAACTGTATCCATCACAATTATGAGTGCAAAATCATAGTTTTCAAACTCTTCTTAGTAAGGCAGCACAAGATACCTCACATATGACATTGCATTCCCAAATAGATGCATCAGTCTCTTTTTAACTAATGCAAATCAATTCTTAACTTCTAAGATTACCAGTTTATGTGCTAGAATGGACTAACTAACATATGACCCTGACCCTGAGTAGCATCCTGCCCTCACCAAGAATGATTCCACGGTATAGAGAAAAAAATTATCAATTTCAACAATTGGCTAAGCTTCTGGTGTTATTCAAAGGGGATCCAGTGTCTGTCAGCCTGGGATGACATGCTCGACAAGCCTCGCTGCTTAGCTGGAGACGGCTTCAACCTGTCACCCTTAGGCTTTCAAATACTGGCCAAGGCTCTTGCCACCCCCATAGTGCCTTTTTTAGGCAAGGCTCAAAAGACAAATTCACCACCGTAAATAACACAAGTAACAAAAAACTGAGGGTAATGCTACTCAATGCCAGAAGTCTAAACCTCAAAATGCATGCACTCGAGGCACTCCTCAGTATGGAGAAAATCGATATATGTGCAGTAACAGAAACCTAGTTTAAGGCTCCAGAGAGCACCCCAGCACTACCAGGCTACAACTCATACCATACATTTCAGCCACAAAACCCGGACCGAAATACAAAAGGTGGGGGAGTATCCATATTTATCAAGGATACTCACACCTCCAGGTTAGTGACACAGAAAGATGCTTCAGAGACCATCCAAGTGCAACTAACAATGTGCAAAACTGCTATTCAAATTATAGCTTGCTACAGATCACCCACCATGTCCCAGGACCCCCACTCCGCATTCCTGGAAACACTGGGAAACATAAAGGTCCTACCAAACACCCTGATATTGGGTGATTTAAATTACCCAAACATTAACTAGGAAAGCTACTCAAGTACAAACTCCCTTGCCCAACATTTCCTAAAATTTATAAACTCAAATGCCCTGGGTCAACTGGTCAACACCCCCACCAGAGGTGACAACATATTGGACCTGGTCATCGCCAACATGAGCGACCAGCATTACACACCGGAGGTCAACCCCTCACTGATTAGATCTGGCCATAAACTAATCACTCTGGATATCCACATTCCGCCACCACCCCCGGTCAAAGAAACCACCGTGAAAAACTTTTCAAAAGCAAACATCACGTTACTTAAGACCGAGGTGGGAAGTTTCAAAGCCCCCATACTAAAGGATAATGCTGGCCAAACTGCAAAATCCTTTACTAATGTACTCTAGCGGCACCTACAAGAATGCATGGATCATGCTATCCCAAACAAAACCAAGACTCGCTCCTCCAAGAAAAGGAAACCAGTCTGGTGGACTCCTGCCATAAACAAGCTATACAATAGAAGGAGGAAACTAGTACACACAAGAGTAAAATCCCAAGAAGGGATGACATCCCTGATCAGTATCAGCAAGAAACTATGCTCCCTCTAAAATCATCCAAGGCTAGCTTCGAAAGAAAAATTGCCATGGACTCCAAAGATAACCACAAGGCGTTCTTTAGCTATGTCAAGAATCTAAGTGGCAATTCTCAGATCTGCTCGGAGTTAGTGCAGAATGGCACAAAATACACTGAACCAACCGATATAGCCAACATCCTGGCAGACAGGTTCAGTGCAAACTTCACTCCCCTCTCACCCCCAAAAGGCCCCATAACTATACCAGAAGAATGTAGTGCCCCTGAAATCACAGACACTCAGGTTAAAACAGCCCTCTCCAAAGCCTAAAACACTGCATCAATGGGACTGGACGGTGTCCCAGGCTGCATCCTACATGAGCTCAAAGATGAACTAACCCCTCACCTAAACACACTGTTTAAATTCAGCCTCTCCACATGCTATGCACCCACAGAGTGGTGCACAGCAACGGTTATTCTGCTCCACAAAGGTGGAGCTACAATGGACCCCGGGAACTATCGCCCTATAAGCCTGACTAGCTTGGTCTGCAAAGCTATGGAGGGCATCATCATGGATCTCATTAACAGAGACAAGGGAAACCTCCAAACACTGGACCCCACCCAGTTCAGCTTTGTTAAGGCAGATCATGCCTCCTAAACATGGTGGACTTCTTTGAGACAGTTACCAAGGATATAGATGATGGAAAGGTGGTCCACACAGCCTACCTAGACCTCGCAAAGGCCTTTGACACCATTCCCCACTCAGATATTATAAACAAGCTCACCAGCCTGAATGTAAACCCCTATGTCATGAGATGGGTTGCCAACTGGCTTATGGACAGAACCCACATGGTAAGAGTTGTGGGAGCTAGGTCTGACTCTAAACCGGTTACAAGTTGCATTCCCCAGGGCTCAGTCCTAGGACCCCTCCTGTTCAGCATATACTTCTCAGAGGTACAGGCAAGCACAGGAGGACTATGGCTGACCAAGTTCACAGATGACTGCAAACTAGGGCCTATAATTGACTCTCCGGCTGACACAGACATCCTCCAAAAGGGTCTCACTGAGACAGATACCTGGTGTCAAAACCATGGCCTCAAGCTAAATGTCAAAAAGTGCATAGTCATCCCCTTTGGAAAAAACAAAGTACCCACAAACTACCACATAGGTGGTAGCCCCCTAAATATGGAAGACGTAATAAGGGATCTGGGGACCCAAGTAGACAGTAACCTCTCCTTTGATAATCACATTGCCAAAGTGGTTAGAAAATCCTTATATGTGGCCCAGCTAATCACAAAAGGGTTTGCATCCAGATGGAAAGAGGTCATTGGGCCCCTCTATGCATCCCTCAACAGACCCATCATAGAGTACAATGCCCCATTTGGGATGTACCTTACAAGACACCTGCAACAACTGGAAAGACCACAGGTGTACCTCAACAAGAGGATCACTGGCCTCAAGCAGATGCTCTATGCAGCTCGACTGAAGAAACTCCAGCTGTACTCGGTTGCATACCGCCTACTCAGAGGTGATCTCTGCCTGATATACAAGGCCATGTCCAATCCAGAACTGATGGACATGCTCCACCTAAAGAAAACCATATCCCCCTCGAGCCACATGCTCCAGGCATCTAAACCTCACCACAACAATAAATAGGACGTGCTGGAGGGATAGATTCCTGTCCCAGGGAATTCCCATGCTCTGGAACAAGATTCCAATCTACATTAGGCAGAGCTCCTCGCTAACCCTCTTCAAGAGAAATCTTGATGAGTGGATGGGAAACAGAAAGTTTACCCCAGGGATCACTTCAGTGGCTCTGCAGGACAGAGGCACAGGGAAATAATCTAAGGGGGTGACGAAAGCCAACACATTCCAGCCAGGCTTATAAATGCCTTCGGGCAGATAGCCTAGTACCTACCTATGAACCTATGAGCCTATATTAAGTGATAACTTGCCATTTCCTTTCTGACCTTTGCTTAAGGGTTGTTCATTAGGTGCTCTGACATTTTTTATTGGGTTAAAGAACTATATAATCAATGGCATGATTTTGTTTACTGAACTCAAAGATGCTGCTTTGTGTCTGATTGACAATATTAAATATTTTATTACAAAACATAATTTCCATTCCTTACCCAATAAGATGCATGTTTTGCTAACATGAAAGAGGTGGATGGCTCAGTATGCTGAATAACATTTCTCATCCTCTGCTGTTCTTTGCTAGTTAACATTTATATAAAAAGTTACATGCTGATTATGCATCAACATTCAATTTGTATATGAGCACGTGACAACTGTAGGAATTAAGCAGCTCAAAATTAAAAGTTCATTGCTCATTTAATTATATTATTGTAGACTTCAATAAATAGATCTCAAGGCAATGTTCCCCTTTGTCAAACATAATAAGAAGCATTGGGATCTTTTTCTAATTTAGGGCTTCTGCATTATCACTTAAGACAACATTGTAGTACATAACATGATTTCTCCTTACTAGACATATACTTGCCTCGACAGATTTCATGTTATACTTTCTGTTGAGCAGTACTAGTAGCCATCATTTTTACAGTTTCCCAGTTGTTACTTCCTCCATGTTTAATTGCCCCCCCCCCCCCCCCGGCTTATCTGCCTTAGCATATCTACTATTAAGGCATCTGTATTATAACTTAACATGCTAGTAAAAAGTAACAAATTTCTCTTCACCAAAACATGTATGTATCCCCACAGATACCAGTTTATATTAATGATGAGCTGCACACAGAATGGTCTGTAGTATAAGAAATGCTAAAATGAGGGGCAATTTTAGAGAGGAATAAACATGGCCTTATCAAACTTTATATATGTGTAGAAAGTGAAATTGCTAATGTGCAAATAAAATAATTAGCTTGCAAGTGAATTGTGTAAAATAAAATGTTAATTAAATAATCACGCAAAAATAAGAAATGTAGGCAAGATATGCTCTAAAAATAATGGATACAAACAAGGCAGCCACGTGGAAGGAAGAGCCCACAAAAATTATCATGAAATTATAATTCATACTTCATACAGTAGGTTTGGCTGGAAGCAGGACAGAAATAGTTGTCTTGCATCCACTCAGTTCTGTAGAATCCATGATAACAATTGGAAATATGCATTATTACATCTTTCTTTGGATATCTGTCATAATCTGCTTTCCCAGTGCCCATTACATCATTCATTCTTCCAGGGATGAGAACCAGGCATCTTTGTAGTGGGTAAGAGCCCTCTGGCCCATAATTCCATTGTAGTGGTCTTAATACCCCAATTCATTCTCCTGGATATTATCATTTTCAACCCCTCTTTTTTCAAAGTCAAAGTAAACTTTATTGTCATTTAGACCTACACAAGTGTAGCCTAAATGAAATTTTGTGCTTGAGCTCGATTTCTGAGATTACAAAGCAAAGTGAAACAACATATACAAGTAGAGGAATAAACATAATGAACAAATACAATACTACTCCTAATACACGCAATAGCAGAGACATTTACCAACACTCATATATGAAAAGAATACCCTCACCTAAATTAAATTAACTACCCTATTTAAAGTAATAGAAAACACACTAGAGATTGAAGAATGCCCAACTTATTTGTCTAATATTGCACTTGAGTGGGTTAAATAATCATGACTATGGATATAATAAATAAATATTGCACTTACCTGGAATATATGTAAGTATGTATTGTACAAATAAATAAAAACTGACTTATGTGTCCAGACCTCTGGTATTAGTGTTCACGTTCAGAAGTCTAATCTGTTAACAAGAAGGTCTACAAGAGGGTACTGAGACCAGCTATGTTATATGGGTTGGAGACAGTAGCATTGTCGAAAAGACAGGAATCAGAGCTGGATGTGGCAGAGTTAAAGATGTTAAGATTTGCATTGGGTATGACTAGGATGGACAGGATTAGGAATCAGTATATTAGAGGGTCAGCTCAGGTTAGACAGTTTGGAGACAAAGCAAGAGAGGCGAGATTGTATTGGTTTGGACATGTGCTGAGGAGGGATGCTGGGTATATTGGGAAAAGGATGCTAAGGATGGAGCTGCCAGGTAAGAGGAAAAGAGGAAGGCCTAAGATGAGGTTTATGGATGTGGTGAGAGAGGACATGCAGGCGGTTGGTGTGAAAGAGCATGATGCAGAGGACAGGAAGAAATGGAAACAGATGATCCGCTGTGGTGACCCCTAATGGGAACAGCCGAAAGAAGATGATGATGTTCAGAAGTCTAATCACTGTAGGATGGAAACTGTTATTGAATTTTGTAGTCCTGCAGCAGATGCTGCGACATCTCCATCTCAATTTCAGATGCTTAAACAGTCCATGCGCAGGATGTGTGCTGTCCTGTATTATTTTGGTGGCCTTTCAGATGCTTCTTTCAGAATAAAGATGTTGTATCAATGGAAGACTGGAACCTGCAATCTTCTCTGCAACCCTCACCACTCTTTGTAATGCCTTCCTTTGTGTAACTGTGCAGCTTCTAAACCACACTGTGAAGTTGCAGTTGAGAATGCTCTCTATTGCATGTCTATAGAAGGTGGAGAGTATATGAGGAGGAAGCTTAGCTTTTTTTCACCCTTCTTAAAAAGTGGAGGCATTGGTGCACTTTCTTGACTAGTAGGCTGGTGTTTCCTAACCACAAGAGATCCTCTGATATGTATACACCCAGGAATTTCGTACTCATAACCCTTTCCACACTTTAGAAATGGATCCTGAGCACTGGGTGGTTTGTTGTCCTTTTCCTGAAGTCGATGATCATCTCTTTGGTCTTGCTTACATTCAGGTCAAGGTTGTTCCCCTTGCACCAACTGATTAGAGATGCCATCTATTTTCTGTATGCCCTTTCATCCTCCTTTGTGATGAGCCCCACAGCTGTGGTGTCATCAGCAAACTTGATGATATGGTTAGACTTGTGCTTAGTATAGCAGTCATGGGTCAGGATGGTGAACAACAGTGCCTGAGAACACAGCCCTATGGAAACCTATTGTTAATCATGATGCACTTTGATATGTTCTTACCCAAACACACCCTCTGATCTCTCAATCAGGAAGTCCAGGCTCACATTATAGAGATGTTTACTGATTCCTAAATGTGCCAGTTTTTTCTATCAGCTGCATTGGTACCACCATATTAAATGCAGAGCTGAAGTCTATGAACAACATCCTCACATAGTTGTCTTTGCCCTGTAAATGCTCAAGGGAGATGTGCAGTGCTACTGATATGGCTTTAGCTATGGATCATTTAGCTCTGTACATAAACTGCAGAGGGTCAAAATCAGGAGGTAGGCATGATGAAAGATGCTTTTTGATCAGCCGCTCAAAACATTTCATAACAGTGGATGTCAGACTGACTGTTTTGTAGTTGTTCGGGCTGGAGGGAGTGGTTTTCTTAGGTAGTGGGATGATGCCAGTTTCCTTATAGTGTGAGGGTACTTTCAACATAGCAAGAGAGGTGTTAAGTATTTCCTTGAGCACTGTGCATAGTTGTTCAACACAGCCTTTTAACACCTTGCCCAGTATGTTGTCTGGGCCAGGAGCCTTCCTGAGGTCTACTCTCCTTAGCTCTCTTCTTACCTCCTCTGTGCTGAGGCTGAGTACTGCATCCTTCTCATCAGTGGGTAGCTTTAGTGCCAACCTGTTGTTTCTTTCCTCAACTCTACCAAAGAAGATGTTCAAACTGTCCAGGAACTCGATGCTGTCCTCACACTGAGCTGACCTGATTTTGTAGTCAGTGATCTCCTTTATGCCTTGTCATAGTCTCCTTGCATCCTTCATGTCTTGAAAGTGGCTCTGTACCTTTCTGTCATACTCCCTCTTAGCCTCCTTTATACCCCTCCTCAGATTACCTCTTGCTACATGTTGGGTTGCTTTGTCCTTAGCCCTGTAAGCTGCATTTCTTTCCTTCAGAAGCTCATATACCTTAGGGGTGAGCCATGGTTTCTGGTTAGCTCTGATAGTAATACTCTTGGTATTTGTTACCCCAGCAACACAGCTTGAAATGTATGTCATCTCTACCTTAATGTATTCATCAATGTTC
This sequence comes from Protopterus annectens, assembly GCF_019279795.1. NCBI lineage: Eukaryota > Metazoa > Chordata > Ceratodontiformes > Protopteridae > Protopterus > Protopterus annectens. The sequence continues at coordinate 969,005,213 of NC_056748.1, read as the reverse complement.
TGATGCTGATTCACTGTGGCTGCCGCCTTGAACATATCTCAGTTGGTTCTTTCAAAGCAGTCTTGGAGGGCTTCCATAGCCCCCTCAGATCATACCCTAATTTGTTTCTTCTTGGATTTCTCTCTAACCAGTGCAAGTTTGTAACCTGACGATAGCAAGATGGTAGAATGGCCAGAGTTACCCATTTATGGAAGTTACACTGCCTTATAAGCTTTAAGTTTATGTACACTTTTGTCCAGGATATTATCACCCCTTGTAGAAACATTCACATCCTGATGGCAGTGTGGAAGTACTTCTTTCAGTTCTGCTTTATTAAAGTCACCAGCTGCCACATGGACAAAATCAGGATATTTGCTCTGCAGCTCACCCATGTGATTGCATAGTTTATTTAGCGCCTCAGTGGTATTAGCACTAGGTAGGATACAAACCACTGTTACACTGACCCCATTCAGCTCACTGACCAAGTTAAACAGTCTACATTTAATGGACAGGAACTCTTAACTTCTCACAGCAGTGTGATAGTATGATTTCACAGTTGTTGCACCATCTTTTTTTAACATAGATGCAGACTCCACCTCCTCTGGCCTTTCCACACAGTGTATGTTTTTTGGCTGCATGAAACAGCATAAAATTCTTTAAGTTTACTGCACTATCATTTATCTTATCATGGAGCCACATTTCAGTAATCAAAAATAAACAAGTATTTCTCACCTTGTTCTTGTTGGAGAGTTCCAGTCTCAAGTAGTCCATCTTGCTATCCACTGATCTCACATTAGGTAGCAGTATAGTTGGTAGTACAGGCCTGTAGGGGATTGCTTTTAACTTTACATCAATACCTGCTCTGCAACCTCTTTTCCTTGTTCTCTGACATCTCTTTCCTTCTTCCTTGTCCAGTATATTCCAGAAACCTGCTCTACCACTTTCATGCAGTTTAGAGTGTGGAGAGTTAAAATACAAAGCTGATGTAGCTCAGTGCAAGTAGTATGCCCGGGATATTCTGCAGACTTCAAGGCATCCAAACAGCAACACTCAGATGTCAACTGTTTAATTTCTAGTAACTTCTGTCTACTGTAAGTTATTGTACCTTCAACTGGAAGTGCAGAAACTGATTTTTTTTTTGAGATTTACTGTGCAAAAGAAGACAAAATATGCATATCTCTCTAGAATGAGCCGACACAACAGCAGCCACACAGAGCACCACCATTTTTTTTTTCATTTCCATTTTTACATGCAGTTGGGTTGTCACTTAATTTGGTAAATGTGACCAAGGTGACCTGGAGATAATGTTTACACCACTTGGTGGATATCTATGAGCTGGATATTAGAGAGCAGGCCAGTGTACTAGTGCCAAGATGGTTCCCAACGTATTCCTTTTAGCCCTCTTTATAGTCAGCCTACTGGCTACCAATGACTGCCTGGGCATGGAATTAACTGTATGCCACAATTAACATCATCTCTGACTTAAGCATGAGTCTGTACCTGCCTCTTCAATGAATGATCATCTACCCACCTATTAATGTGGAGGGCCAAGCCCATTCCATTTCCTAGGATGTGTGAACTGGCTTGAGTCACACATGCCCAGCCTCCCTTCCCAGTCCCTTGAGCACCTATTTGAAGAACAATCACAGGTTTGGGTCATGGTCAGCACTTTATCTGTGTATATTATATAGATTTTGCTAAGAATTTGCATGTTTTTCTTTCTTTCTTTCTTTCTTTTTCTTTTTCTTTCTTTCTTTCTTTCTTTCTTTTTTAACAGAAAAACAGAAAGCTGAAAATAAACTGTGTCAACACATAATTCTGGCTGATTCCTTTAAAGTAAAAATATCTGACTCTCTGGAATTCGAAAATGCCTCCGAAGCACTGAGATAAGTGACCGCATCAGACGATTAAAAAGAAATTCTGAGAATTAATCAGCATAATGTGCAATTTATGACAGATACGGATACAGTTCGTTATATCTTGCGCAAAACATAATTTTGTGTGTACATTTTACTATTTTGACAACAGTGTTGCAATATCAGGTCAAAAACTGTTGACACATTAGTAAAACAAAAATAAAACTGAAGTATAAACGTCTTACAAATACTTACACTTAAAGTGGTAAAGTCTCCAAATATTCTGAGTTGTCTGGCTTATGAGAAGTTAGAGAAGTTAAAAACAATTGACAATGTAAAAAACTAAGTCAGCCTGTGTAGAGAAACAATCACATAGCCACAGAGATGTCAGCCCTTCTGGCTGACATCAAAGACTGAAACAATACTAATTTTATGAACTGGTATTAGAAACCCAAAAGATTTGGAGAAATTAAAAAAAGGGAGAAGCGACAGAGATATTTATAATAGCATGCGAACCATAACAATCATATTCTGCATGACTATTCTGATTTATTTAACCATAACAGGCTTGCTAGCTGCTGATCTCATGCACAATAATAATAATAATAATAATAATAATAATAATAATGCTATTCCAGTGACTCCTGCTGTCAAAAATGTACCTCAAGCATGGAGAAATAAAATAGGACAGGAGCTGGAGAGACTGGAGACCTTAATCATAATGAAATTTTAACTGAGGCGTTTTACAGCAGGTGTGTCTGTAAGCATGGCTGGTGTATGGGAATTCTAGTAAAGAAAGAAAATAGTGCACGTTTGTACTGGCCCCGTGATCTGACTAAAGTGATTAGGTCACAGAAAGACAGTATTTACTCACTGACTGCAGTTTAAAAGGTGGTATCAAAACTGCTAATTTTTTTTTAGCCATAGATGCATATTACGTTTTTGTCAGATAAGGCTTAATGAACAAATCTCCAAAATGTGTGCATTTTCCCTTAGACTTGTATTTGATTTATACCATGCCCAGAGGTGCTCCAAAAAGAGACACCCAGGTTAGTAAAGGGCCAATAGGTGTTGTAAACATAACAGAAGCTCTAGTAGTGTGTGGCAACTTAATAATAATGTAACAAGATATTGAACTACAAATAAACAGATTAAGATAGCATAAATTTAAGTTAAACAAGGGAAAATATAAAACAAGAGCAGCAAATCTGAAATACATGGGCAACTTTTTTAATGCCAGAGAGTCTGAAACTTCATGCAGGAAAAATGTCTGTGCAGCAGGCTAAATTCTGAGGCCAGAATGTATCTGAGAAAATTTTGCCCAACATATCTTATTTATTAAACTGATCAAATAAGATGTAGTTTGGGAATGGAGATGTGAACACAATAAATCTGAAATGTTTAAGAAATTGTGTTGCCAATAGATAATACTCAGAATGACATAGCTGCAGTGATTTTATAAGAAATAAGCCATGTTGTGAGAGTCAAAAGCATTTACAGATGGACAAAATATATAATCAAATAGAAAAGGAAAAAAGTGATGAGTATGGTTGTGAGCAATTCTACGAATGTATCTATGTAAAGACTTTTAAGTAGAAGCAAGCCATAGCTCACTGGTAGAGCACTGGACTGCAGATCAGGAGAGTGCCAATTCAAGTTCGGCTGCTCCCTGTAAGGGTGGCGGATCTATATCATATGAGTGAATCACACAAATTGCGAACACTCATAATATTGAACGTACCAGACCTCAAAGTGCTTTTTCTGAGATTGCGGAACAGTGAAGAATGGGATATTTGCCCTTCCTTCACTGCAGTGAGATCTCGGAGTTGGAATATATATTTATCGGGGGTGTGGGGGATGCAGCCCCCCCACAATAGGAAGTTCAAGGTTTGGTACGTTCGATATTATGAGCGTTCGCAAGTTGTGTGATTCGCTCATATGATAGAGACCCAAGGGTGGCACTTTTGGGATGCATGACTAAGCTTAAAAAGGCCTTTGGGGCCAATACCCTCGTAAATACCTATGCACAAATACAGCAAAACATTCAGAAAATCATTGCAATAGGTGCCTTTTACATTGCAGAGGCTTCTACTTAACCACTAAAAGTATTTTCTGATAATAATATAGAGATCAGGTGAGGAACTATTCATAACAGGTATAGTGAACACAGCATATTTATCAGAGATATATAAAAAGCAACTAGAAGCAGAACTACATATTTTTTATTTTATTTAACATTTGTTGACTGGGAAAGTCTGACTAGATTCCACAGATCCTGTTTTCAGCGGAGGCCCGGGGAGAAATACTCCAGATGCATGTCTTTAGAATGTGGGAGAAAACCAGAGTACCCTGAGGAAACCCATGCGAATGCAGGGAGAACATGCAAACTCCACACAGAAGGCACCCCAGCTGAGAATTGAACCAGAGAACCTCTTGCTGTGACACGACAGCATTAACCGCTGCACCACTGCGCCGCCCAGTTTTTTGGAGTAATATCACTGCTACTAATGGCTGGAAAACACAAAAGAAGTTCAGAGGTGTACTGACACTGATTTAGAAATGCAGTTACTAATAGATGTTATATTGAAAAGTTGACCAAAACAAGCATTATCAACCTGGAAAAAAATCAGTATTCTTTTCTTATTCACTGAAGAAATAAGTAATGTCTGGGTCTGACACAATAATAGTTTCCAATCAAATGAGCAAACAAATACTTTAGAGGCTATATGAATCACATTCAGGAAGAGTAAAGTGTAAAGAAAAAAATCATGAGCTACAATGTTTTGGATAACACTGTCAACTCAGAGCAGTCCCATGGTACTGAGAGAATAAGTCCACACTGTGGTTCAGATTACTCATGTCTGATTAGCAGCATTGGCACTGTAGGGGCAGTGAAGAAGGGGTCATGGGAGTGAGTGGCAAATGGCTGCCCATCTTGAGGCTCATAAAGTGTTGTACCAGTAGAAATAAATGTGTAATAGTCTATGAATAAAGGTATAACCCCTGGAGTGCTTCTGTTTACTCTTCTGTCATATGTTGGTGAACTGTTGCATACTATAAATAGTACTGTTGTAGTCTAAGCAGTGTCACCCACACTGTGGTATGCAGATAAAATGTGTATGAGGTCCTGCATAACAATGTTGGAAGTGCCAAGAGGTCAGTCATATTGTGTAAGTGAGGAAGAACTAGATAGAAAACAGTAGAAAGCTTTACATCATTTCCCTGATAGCACAGTGTACTGTGATGTTAGCTATAATTTTTTGTCACACACAACAGGGGTTTGAATCCTGGGAGTGCTGCTGAGAACACTAAGTTGAATGCATAACCATACCCCACAACTGTACAGATTTTGTAACAATGTTCAGATAGAAAGCTGTATGCATAATTACACCCAACAACCATACAGAATTTGCTAGAATGTTCAAATTGAAAGTTGTATGCATATTCATACCCCACAACTGTTCCAATCTGTCCACCATGTCCAGATAAATGGCCCATATCACCAGCCTGGTACCCCGTTCCCCTGAGAAATCACTGTGATGATCCAAGAAATGTACACAGGCATTAATGACATATAACTGATAGTCAAACGTGTACATAGTCATAGAATGTATATGAAAATATACCCTTCATTCTAGCACCTCATCCAAAGTGTATGACAGCAATTCTCAACATATGTTGCATTAGCACCTGCATCTTGTCATGCCTGTATATAAGACACAGGTCACATATATAATAATCTAAAAACATACCAGTGTACAATATAAGGCCATTGGGTAGTGTAATAATACATGTAAGGTAAAGATCACTGCAGTGACTAAAAATGTGAAAACTACAAGGATGTATTAGTTGTTAATTGAACTCCCTCTCTCACCCCTACCATATGTGCAAAATAACCCAATGACACTCCTCAACTGGTATGTGTACACTCCAAACTTTTGTTGGGACATATGTCCTAATGGTGTATGAATATTCACATATGTTTCTGTGCATGTGCCATGTTAAAATACACCCATATTGGTGGCCTGTTGCCATCAAAGAAACCTGCATGCTCTTGTAATGGCCACTGTTGTTCCATATATGCATGTGTTCTGCTTGCTCTGCAACTGTGTTAAATCTGGTGTTTTGGGTTAATGGGAATACCTATGCATGCTGTTATAACTAATCCTGAATGCTGTTGACTGTTACTAACCCATATCTGTCATACACCTGCTACAAAATAGCTTGTATGGGAAGCAGACCCACCTGTCCCACCTGGCACCGGGCACCAGCACATCTGGGGCCCAGCCTGGGACCTCCTCCTCCATGGGCCCTGCACCACCTTCGGGTGGAACTGCTGCAGGGGATGGGGCTCACCCCACCCCCTCGGAGCGGGCACAGAGGGGAACCTGTCAATGTGTCTGGGCTGTGGTGCATAGGGAGCTCGATCTGGAGTTTCGAGACTGGCTACGCCAGTTTGAGGGCTGAGTGGTGCAATTAGAGGGTGAATCTGCCCCTCCTACTCAGCCCCCAGCACAGCCACCTTTAGGGCCATGAAGGTGCAGTGGTTACTGCCCATGGGTGGGGACGTCAGTCCCACTGTTTCCAGTTGGGGGATCATGGGCTTGTGAATTCCAAACACCCCTCCCTGAACAAGGTGTTTACCCCCCACATGTGTCATATACCACCCCTGTATGCATCTTGTTTGTCTTGTCTGTTAACCAACACAACCTACCTCCCCAAATATACCCACTACCCCTCCCCAATATCCCACGCTAACCTGAAAAAAAGAAAAGGGCAATCTGTCCCCACAAAAAAATCTTGCCCCATACATAGCTGTCCAGTTTGCACACATGTCCACTGGACACATGTAATCTGGTCTAATTGGCATCACAATGAATAGATGTTGTTCTCACCCCTCTCCCAGGGGTTTGAGGGTACAAATGTACCTCTAAATTCAGTGTATATGCACAGCTGTTGCTGTAGAAGAAATGGGCAGTTATGGACTTTTCCTATACCCTTACTGCACATGCCTAGCTATTTTCCCTACTGTCTTACCCTCTTTGTGCCCCTTTTTTCACCACTTTCTTATCAACCCCTTTTTCTTTTAAAGAAATTAGTGCAGGGGTAAGTGGCAGTAAGCACTTTTAAGCAGCATTAAGCTGGTTTGCATGGGTTTGCACTGGGGGTAAGCTATGCCTCCACAAGTTGAGCAATTCTGAAGCTAACTGAGGGTGAGAAAACATAAGCGGAGGTTAGCAGTGCTTTCCGTCTCGCAAAGCCACGCAAACCAACTTACAACTGCTTAAAAGTGCCTTAATCACTCTGTATCTAATGGCCCTTGTTTTGCCCAGCAACAAAATAAACTGCCTCTGCAAAGCTCAAACCCAGGACCCTACACTCCATACACAAAGTGATTTACCACTAAACCATGGCAGATATGCATAACCTGATGTTTTCACAAACATATCATCCAGCACAATCAGTCAACAGTACAGGAAATGTATTAATATCATAACACACAACCTGTTAATGCAAGAAGTCTGGACAAAGTATGCCACACTGTGGGTACAAATAGGGATATATGTCAACTAATGATCTAATACACCTAAAATGTTGCTTGTTACACAGTTATATGTATTAGAACATATATGTAGAAGGAGATGAAGTCTGAAACACAAAAGTGTCGGCACTAGTTACTGACTTCAATGCTGCGATAATCCATGTCAATTGCCAAGAGAATGAGGTACAGGCCAGAATATGAACCGAATATGCATGGACATATGGACAGCTATATATCTGTAAATGTAGACAGATAGACAGCTATATATATATATATATATATATATATATATATATATATGTGTATAGATATATATATATATATATAAGTATGAACTATCTGACTCAGAGAATGAGGTCCTCAATAAAGGTCTATCTTATATACCCACTACCACCATGGACATTAGTCAAGCCATACTATCCGTGCGAATGTTTGCACGTCGGGTTACATTGAGACTATCATTTAACTCCGAAACGACCGACAGTGGGTTGCCTGTCCACAATGGTTTCACAAGGAAGAGTTCCTTTGTACCTCATTTCCATCCTAATTTAGAGGTATTTGTTAAAACTGTGGAACAACAGTTATACAAAGAATTTGCCTACCCCCCTTTAGTCAAGTATCAAACTTGTCAAGAGATGAGAATGAAGCTCTGCAAAAGCTCCGTCGGAATAAGGACATTGTCATACGGGCAGCCGACAAAGGAGGTCCTGTAGCAGTATTGGACTATAAATACTATCATGATAAAATGTTAAGTTTATTGACTAGTGATTCATATGAAAGAATTTCATTGGATGATGTGCATACAATTCAATATAGGGTGATGCACACGTTAGTTGAATGTAAACATTTAGGACTTATGTCCGATGATTTGTTCAAATATTTTGAAGTAGATTTTCCTCTTGTTCCCACAATTAGTGGGCTGCCCAAAATACACAAGAATTTACAACAACCAGACTTTAGACCCATAGTCTCGGGGGCAGGATGGATAACGGAACCGATTTCCATTTATTTAGACAGACAACTCAAGGAGTGTCTTATCCATCATGAACCTATATTGAAGGACACGGAACAATTTTTAAGAAGTTTATTTTCCAGTTTTGGCAATTCTGTATTTCCAGAGGACCATTTACTAGTAACAATGGATGTGGTTTCGTTGTTCACCTGCATCCCCAATGACCAAGGGTTAGTGTATTTAAAATCTTTCTTGACTAGGACAACAGATTACACATTAACTAAGATAGATTTTCTTTGCCTTTTAACAGAGACAGTTTTAGAGAACAACATTTTCCTGTTTGAAGACAATTGCTATAGACAAAGGAGTGGCGTAGCTATGGGCACTAGCTGTGCCAATAGCTACGCCAACCTTGTAATGGCCGAATTTGAGCACAGATATATATTGAATACTCCGAATGTAATATATTTGAAAAGATTTGTGGATGATCTTTTCTTTTTATGGAGAGGGTCCACAGAACAATTGATGGAATTTCACCATAAATTAAACAATGCTACTAATTTTATCAAATTCACTATGGATTATTCAAGACATTCCATAGTATTTTTAGATGTTAAGGTGTTCAAGCAAGAAGGAAGATTGGACACTAGAGTCCATAGAAAGTTATGTTACAAACCTTCTTTTTTGCATAGGACAAGTATGCATAATCCCCAGGTTTTTGGGAACATAATCAAGGGCCAAGCCATGCGTCTCTCTCGCCTATCTAGCACTGAAGCACTGTTCAGAGAAGAACTTGCTACCCTTAAAGAAGGTCTTATAAGTCGGGGCTATACAGCAAATGAAGTGCAAGGAGTTTACTCCAGTATTGATGATCTCAGAAAGAACAGAGCCCAACCCTTTTTTTCGACCCAAGTGAATGAGAAAGTTAGCAAGAATAATAGATCCAAATATGAAAATTTAGTGGTTCCCTTTGGTAGTAATATCAACGTCCTCAAGAGGGCGATTCAGGACAACTGGAATATTTTGTCCAGTGAGGACAAAATTAAAGACATAGTGGGTTATGTACCAAGGTTCACATATAGTAATATGTCTAATCTAAAACAAATCCTTTGTCATACATCTAGCACTTATTTACCATGCACAGGGTTAGAGAGAACATCTAAATGTGGAATGTGCCCACAGTGTAAATATATAGATCACTCTCACTACTTTAAACATCCAGACAGTGGTAGATTGTGGGACATCAGAGTAGAAGCCAATTGTTTAACACGCAATGTGGTTTATGTGGCACACTGCACAAGGTGTTTCAGATACTATGTTGGCAAATCCAATCGATCACTTAAAGAACGAATAAGGGACCACTATTATTGTTACACTAGGAAAGATTGTAGTAGTGCTTTGGCGAAACACATGTTGTCTGAGGGACAAGAACATGAGTTTTGGTTTCAGGTCCTCCATGTAGAGAATCTGTCTGATAGAATGGGAGACATAGCCAACAGGACAGAACAGGCTGAACAAAGATGGATTTTGAGGTTAGGCGCGCACAGAGGTAGAGGCTTGAATGATACTGTTTCTATCAAGCCCCACCTGAAGGGTAGACCTTTACGCTGATATTCAACCTATCAGCTAGTACTGTGAAATGTTCATTGATTTATCTTGGCAGTAAGACCTTGTAGGTATGCATGGCTGTTGTAGCTATTACATACAATTGTCATTGTTGGCAGAAAATTCAAACTATTAGTCAGCACTGTGGAATGTTCATTGGTTTTAACTTGGTAGTATGACCTTGTAGGTATGTATAGCTGTCATAGCTATTATATACGAGTGTCACTGTTTATAGAAATAATGACAAACAAACTAGTACCACCTTAGAGCTATCTTCATGCTATTTGTGTTATTTTTTAATTCTCATGCTATTTATAGGTCACTTATATATATACTTTTTGACTAGTAGTCTTGGTTATGTGACTTCTGTCACTTACAAATTATAACAGTTACTACAACTATAGCTAGGATTGTCATTTGATATTCTTGGTATTATGATCCCATAGCCCCAAGTAATATATCTTTAGTTCAAACATATAAGGGTTATTGTTTTGTCGCATTTACGACAGATCATTTAGTTTTAAATGGTCACAATTTATATTGTTTTTAGTCTATGTTTTTTTGGTATTTTTGGTATTTATATATAAATATATATATATATATATATATATATATATATATATATATATATAACTATATGAGATATATATATATATATATATATATATATATATATATATATATATATATATATATATATATATATATAGGTACATACACATGTACACAGATAAAAGGTATTAGTAGCCATACATATGTAGAAGTAGTGTGGAAGTACTGGGTGCAAAGTATATCCCTCAGCCACAAGCCCTTTAACTGCCACCTGTGTAATGTGTAGTGTGGCAAACATTCCCACAAATGAGAATACTTACATTAAACATATACCCACTCAAAATTCAAAGGACATGACACGACACACATGTATGCGCACACAGATAAACTTTATTTGTGTACTATACGATAATGTATGCCAGTACTTACACCACATAAGGTTTGAAATATGTAATCAGTGCTGAATGCAAGGACCACACATAGCACTAGATGCAAGCAATGTGGATATCTACCATACTATGCTGCCCAGGCCAAGGCCTTCAATTAGTACAATAGTAGATACAGGATTTGCCTTCAAGATATGTGACAATCAACAATTACAGATGTAGTTCAGCAGCCTCCAATTACACCCTGTAGTCAAACCCAAGCGGGAAAAGTAGCACTTGTGTTGATGTCACAGTATCTTGTGCATAACATTGCTTAACCTAACATCTCACTATCACACTGAATAACCCTTGTCTTAACAGTTATATCCCTGAAAAGGTGTCACAGTCTAGGTTAATGGCATTGAACCCCCCCCCATAAAAGGCTGTACAAGGGCAAGAAACACTGTATACCATACACTTACCTCTGAATGTGCAAGGGAACATATGTGTTCTACAGCTGTTGCCCCCATATATGTGGACTTGGCCCAACAGTTGGTATGGGAGTCCATGACATGACGGATGATAGCAGTAATGTTAGTGGTAAATAATGATAGGCCATTACCTAACAACCCCTTTCTGTATCACAGCAGGACAAAGACTGGCATATATGTGGATGACAGAGGCATTTGCATTATTGCCGTTATATACCCTGGAAATTGCTGGTGTTACAGGATTTGTTGCAGCATACCCTTATGCAGGAATATGACATTGAAATACAAATGGATGTAGCCATGTACTGATAGCACTCAACAGACAGAATGCCACTGATATATCTGGGACAATTCCTGTGTGGTGCACAGACAAAACCTAACAGCCAATCCCCCTGGCATCATATGGATAGGCCTACAGTTGAGAGCTATGCAGACAGACAACATTCCATGCAAAAGCACCATGTACACAGAAACCCTGTAAGACCAGCAAGATACAATGCACATAACAACACTACTCACACTGTCTGTAGGTCAGGAACATTACCCAAATGTGTATTTGGCCTGAGTCTGCAGGTTCTGCTGTAAGAGGTATTGCTACCTACTGTCTGTAACACTGATGCCCACACACAGGAAAGCTGTCCATCACACAGGAAATGTATAGGGACCATGCCTACATGCTGTAGGGATTTATAGTAGTTGTTTGCCATGACAGTGGTAATCAGAGTAGTACACGTGTAATTATAAATATATATATATATATATATATATATATATATATATATATATATATATATATATATATATGGCTATCTGGATAAGTATATGCACATATATTTCCACCATATGTCCTGGACATGGAGTGTAGCCCTATCCCAGCCCCTATAGTCCAAAAGTCGTAGTGCAAGGAGATGTCTGGTATGTATAGCAGGTATATTACTAGACTATTGCTACTGTCATTGGGATTGTCTTCACAGACATGGTGTATGTGGAAGGTGACATCTGCTTATAAAATGTGTGCCATTGGCTACTGACAGACATCCTAAGGAAATCATTGTAAAGTACCGCCGCTAGCATGTAATGCCCCTGTGGAGTGCAGCAAAGATATTGGCCAATATATGTGGAACTTTGGACACACCCTGTACAGTCCAGAGGTATACACATAATCCCTTAGTGCACAACATGTGTACCAGGCCTGACAATATGGATGTAGACAGCCATTTAGATGGGTATAACACATAATGACTGGTATACATTTGCCACCATAGGTTTTGGATTCACACACCCCTGTCTGGCCTGACACATAATGACTGCTGGTACAGGGGTGCCATGGACACATACTACCCACTAGATATTGACATACATCTGTACAGCATCCTACTGCTCTATCTGACATACATAACTTTTAAGGGAGGCCTGGCAGCAGTACGTCTGGAAAGTATCTGCACATGACATCTCACTGGGTAAGTACACTAGGGTGCTAGGCATGTAACAATGCACTGTGCAGGCTACAGGTAGACTCAACACTGGCCTGCATCTCGTATGGGGGAATGCACATGTACCTGCATATACAGCAGACTCAACAGCCATGTCACAGCACAGGGTAAGATACACCTCTGTGAAAGTGCATAACCACAACCAATTTGAACACAGCCACAGCCACATATGGTAAGCTAACATATTATTACATTATATGAACTATCTGTTCTACACCATCCTCATATGTGCCACTCACTGAATGACCCTACATATACTGGGCTGCTACACAGTTTGGTCGGATGGCTGTCTGTGGTATGGAACATGTGTGTGTGTGTGTATGACCCTACAAACCTGTATGGCAAAATGGTACCATACAGTGGAGCAGCATCAGATAGAAGGGGAGCTAGAGCAATGACATCTACCACAGTCTGTACACAGGCTAATGAACATATTAACAATACACACACTGCCGACATTCATCATCACTACACAGACCTCAGTACTGTACACAAATCCACAGAATGTCCAGGTTATGTCATGAAATATAACCCCTACTGTACATGACGTGTAGCAATCTGATATATCACTGGCTTGTTATCAGATATGATGAGACTATTTATGGTGTACAGCTCATATGTACCACTTCATGCACGACATGTGTACAAAGGTTGACATAGGTGTGGCTGACAGCGCATACACATGGCCAGTATAGACATGTTGCTGTGATAACCTCATAAATGTACCATTGTAATGGGGTTTGTTGCAACATATGTCCTATGAGGGATATGAAGTCAGTAACTGTCACGGCCTTCACCATCTACAGAATGCAATTCTCACACTACCTTCTGCATTCCACAGATAGGTGCACTGTGACTAACACATGAAAATAAATGCACAACACTGCCCAGTCTGCAGATGACCCTGCAGATGGGGATTCCTCATATACATGGAAATGACATGGCAGGTATTGCGACACATATGACAGGCATATCCAGACAAACATTGTTAAACCAACATTACTTCAAATGCAGTATAGCAGCACTTACAGTCTGTAGTCAGGTCAGGCACATCCTCCTCCTGTTCATTGCCCTCTTTCCACAGTGCATGTTGTTAAAGGTAAAGCCCCAATCCATCTGAGATGCTGTTTGCCAAACAACAGATCTAGTTCCTGCTCACAGTGACTGAAAAGGGCCAAAACCACCATGATGTTCCTAGGTATTGGAGTGTGTTTCCATGCATTTGGCTATGAGAATGCTACCACAGCTGTTCCGCATTCAATCAGCTAGGGGAGGGCTGCAATTCATGCAGAGGCCATCAGCTGATCATGAGCATCACTTAAAATACCCATGCTGTTGCCTAAGAAAAGCAGGTGTGGGCCTCCACATCCATCAGAGAGGGGGTGGGGGAGGCAGACAGAGGCAAATACATGTCAGGATGGGGTGGGAGAGTAAAACTGAAGGATGTGTTTGTGTCACACACCTATCAGCACAGGGTATCAAACCCCTGACAACTATGTAGTGCTATCACAGTTTGATGCAGTTATTGGATGTGCCACATGGGTTACCTGCTGTGGAGCACTCAGAACATATATGTGATGGTGAGTGACATCTGCAACAGGGATACGGCAGATATACAGTAGGTGATGTACAGGTGCCTGTCTGCATGAACAGGTGCCAGTGTCAACACAGGCACACTCACACTGGGACGCACACACAGTGACACACTTGGCAGGGCCAGGAGTGCAACTCATCACTAGTGGGATTGCCACAACACATCACTTTGCAGGTATGACATGCACCACATGGGTCATACGAAGGTTGTATGGACAAGGAGTATGAGGAGGTGTCAGACATCAGACAGCATGCTTCAGTATGCCCTGGGGATTGTAGTGGGTGTGGATGTGAACATACAACACACACACAAACAGACAGGGTACCAGTTCTGACATGCATGGGCGCATGTCTGCAAGGGTGTGTGGTGGCCAACTGTGCCAGCAGGCTGTACAATGGTAGGCAACGGGTATATCTTGGCATCAGGCCACATGACAATGGTCTGCACTTTGCCCACACAGGTGGGTATTGCATCCCCCATCCACTCACCTGGGTGACTATTGTGTGTGGCCAATGTTGTGCATCACTTGCCATGTATGTGTTCCTTAGTCCATGATATGGATGGTGTCTGGGATGTGCACACCTCCCACATGCATGTACAGTGACA
This sequence comes from Protopterus annectens, assembly GCF_019279795.1. NCBI lineage: Eukaryota > Metazoa > Chordata > Ceratodontiformes > Protopteridae > Protopterus > Protopterus annectens. Next base: position 968,990,178 of record NC_056748.1, on the reverse strand, counting down.
TGTGCTACAGTACCTGGTGTGTCTGGCCCATGTTGTGAACACAGATTATCATCAGATGTGCCAGTCTTGCCCACCTGTGGTAGGAACTGATAATGGGCAGCAGGTTTACCTTGCACCTACATTGATAGCATGCTAACAGCATTCCCTGATGTCAGTGTCATCTGTCCATACAGGGCATGTTGTCAGGCATGGTATATCCATTGTGAGTCATATGTGAAGGCACCATAGGTGAGCAGGTGTCCACTGGGGAACATGGTGGAGGTGCACTGTCTGCATGAACGTGCATATTTGACAGATGAGCAGGATGACATGCCCTCTGTAGCCCACTGCTATAACTGCATAGTTACTATCAGTAGCCAATATGCAGTGTACTACCCACATATAGTCTGTTGCCTAGGCATGTGTGTGCGTATGACACATGGGTTGAGTGTATACTCTGGGTAATAGTGGGGTTGCTAACTATGATTGGCTGGCCTTGATGTCACATGTATGGGTATGGCTTTGCACCCCAGCCTCTCAGCTAATTTACATCTGTTATCCCTGTATGGTTGACATTGTGATATATAGTAGGGCCACCATAAAAGAAATAAGCTAAACCCCCTTCACATTGCCCACAGGTGTCACACAGTCACAACCACCTCTACACAGGATACGAGTTACAAACACACACTTCTCATGTCTGGGAGTAGAACCCTGCCTAGCTAGTTTACTGCACTACAGCACTACACAGTTATAGTACACAACAAGGACATTACTGAAGTACTTCTTCCCCAAAGGTGTATTTCACAATGAATGACATCAGTAGGATTACCAAACTAGGGAATGTCAACTGTACTGAGAGTGACTAGCCTAAAATGCATTGCTCCCTACATAGACAGTGAGACACACACAAAACATCCACAAATGACATGTGTGCATATTGAACCCCTGACCAAGGCCTATATCACACTACAGTATGGAGCAGTTATAGGTCCCAACACAGGGATTATTACAGTACTTTTTCCACAAAGTTGTATTTCACAATGTCTGACATCAGCAGGATTGCCAAAGTAGGGCATTTGAAATGTACTGCGAGTGAGTAGCCTATAATGCATTGCTCCATACACCGACATTGAAACACACACAAAACATCCAGAATTGCCATCAGTGGAGATGGAACCTTACCACAGTTCTAAATCACACTACAGCAGTACGAAGTTACAGGACATGCTACAGAGATTACTGGGCTACAACCTTCCCAGAGGTGTATTTCTAGGTGGGTGACATCAGCAGCCTTGCCAAAGTTGAGTATATGAATTCTAAGGAGTGTGAGTAGCCTAAAAAGCATTGCTCTCTACTCAGTCAGACACACACACATTCAGAGTTGGCAAGTCTGGGGTTAGAACACCTACCTATCTATTTCATCACACTACAGCAGTATGCAGTTACAGGATGTGCTACGGAGATTACCCAGTTATGATTTTCCCAGAGGTGTATTTCTAGGTGAGTGACATCAGCAGCCTTGCCAAAGTTGAGTATATGATTTGTATGGAGTGTGAGTAGCCTAAAAAGCGTTGCTCTCTACTCAGTCACACACACACACACACACACACACACACACACACACACACACACACACACACACACACACACACACACACACATAAACACAGCTGGCCAGTCTGGGGTTAGAACACCTACCTAACTACTTTATCACACTACACCAGTACACAGTTACAGGCTGCACTATGGAAATTGCTGGGCTATAACTTTCCCAGAGGTGTATTTCTAGGTGAGTGACATCAGCAGCCTTGCCAAAGTTGAGTATATGAATTGTACGGAGTGTGAGTAGCCTAAAAAACATTTCTCTCTACACAGTCAGAAACAGACAGACACACACACAAACACACACTCACACAATTGCCATGTCTGGGGTTATTACTACTACTTAACTAGTTTGTCACTACAGCAGTACACAGTTATGGGAAATGCCATGGAGATTACTGAGCTACAACTCTCCCAAAGGTGTATTTCACATTGGGTGACCTCAGCAGGCTTGTCATAATACTGCTATGGGGAGGGCGATGTGCATGGGCCACGACCCATTCATGTAGGGGTTGACATGCCACATGCGGGCACACACAGGGTCATATGTCACAGGTATGTGTATACAGCTACTAGATAACTACTTTCTCATACAGTCATGTTGTACAACTGGCACATGCACCACATAGTCTGTCATGCTGACAGATACTGGTGGCTAGTATCTGCAGTGAGTGACATCTACACCTCATGTGTTTGGGGCCCTTTGGCTGTGTGCTGGGTGGGACAGGCCCGAGTGGATCCTTGTCATGGTCACCCTCTTCCACACATCTATGTCTGTCTACCTTTGGCTTATTATAATGTGTTGTCCTTACATATATGTCTGTATTCCTATCCACAGTGTGTGCAAGGCAGGAGTGGTGCATGCTGACATCTGTCTGCACTAAGAACTGCGAATGCCAGATATATCTGGTCCACTGGTGTTTGCAGACATAGCCTTCATGTGTTTAAGTGTGTGAGCATGCCCAGTATGGCCATCTGTATTGCATGTGTGGATCAAGTCCAGGTAGTTTGTACTGCGGTGCTGACCTTTGTGTTGTACACTGACAGGTAGTATGCTGTGTCTGCAGGGTATCCATTGGTCATTTGACATTGACTGTTGCTACATTTATGCATAGTGGGGGGGGGACCTGACTGTTTCGACATTTCTACACAGGAGTGGGGGGCACACCAGACTGTTACTATAAGTGTAGGTTGGATGGGGGGGGGCACACCTGACATTTGGACCACATTTGCTAGGACTGTACTGGTATGTCAGGTACTCCATTTCAGTCTGTAGTCTTACCTATCGTGCAGGCTAGAGGCATACCAGTGTATTACAGATCTTAGCTTTAATTACCTACATATTAGTTTCTGACTTCCTAGCCTTCACTATCTACATCCAACTGCCTGGCCTGCTGTAGTCTGTCTGTGTAGGCCTGGGGGAGGGGTTACCCATAGGGCTCATTCAGAGGCCATAATACAGCATTTGTTTATGTTTGTCTACACCTATCCTGCTGGCTGAGACTGTTGTTGGGTATGTGAACCTTCCTGACTGGCATGTGTGGGTCTTATGGACACACATGTCACTCAGCCCATTTCCTGCAGTGGGTTTTGTCAACCTGTGTAGTACTGGCTACTATGGTGACTCCAGTATGTGTTACAGATGTCATGGTGTCACTATGGGTATCTACTGTCTGCTGCCTTAACATTCGGCCACCCAATTCCCTTGCATGCTCAAATCCATACCATAGCTACAGGTAACAACACATTCTACTCCATTTGGCAATTGGTAGATTGACTGACTTATTTTGAGGGTGTGCCAGACTTGAGGATGGTGCTGGAGGGCTGCCTATGTCGGATGCACATAGTACACTCCCTATACATGGCTGAGCACAGGTAGTGTCATGTTTGGCATACCTTTTACTGTCTGTGCGAGTCAGAGAAGGGTGTCATTCCCTGGGTCCCTACTGTGTCAGTGCATATGCTATGCATTGCCTCAGGGCATACTGGGCACGGCTCCTTCTGCCTACTGGGGTAGGCTCAGGTTGTTCCTCCTCTGAGTCACTCTGTGCCTGTACAGGCCTTGGCATTGGTGGGGGGCTGTGTGGCCCTGCCTCATGCTGTTCCTGCTGCAGCTGTTTCTGCAGGATCATATTGTGTAGCATAGCGCATTCCATAACAAATTGGGTACATGTAGTTGGTGAATACTGCAAGGCTCCACCGGATGTGTCCTGACACCGGAACCGTGACCTGAGCATCCCAAACACATGCTCTATTTTATGTCTGGCCTGTGTGTGTGCCTCATTATGGCATTCTTGTTCAGGTGTGTCTGCATTTCTGATGGGTGTCATCAGCCACGGCTCCAGTGGTTACCCAGCATCCCCCACTAGGTGACCGTAGGGAATGTCCACATTGGCAAATCTGTGGTACAGCCGTGTGAGATGCCATATGTGTGAATCGTCATAGCTGCCAGGGCAGCCAGCATACACATTCATTATAATGCCCTGGGCATCACATATGACCTGGCAGTTGATGGAGGGGATGCCCCTGCAGTTGATATAGGCCCTACCCTACTCACCGGATGGTCCTTTGATGCATAAGTGCATGTAGTCTATAGCACCCACTACCCATGGTATTTTGCTATTTGGTGGAAGAGACACATATTGCTGGTCAACACCTCATGTGTGTTGAGGAAATATACATGCTCACTGGCATGTGCTGACATGGCATCCAGGAACTGGTAGAATACTCTGGATGCTGATGCCTGTGAGATCCCCATGATATCCCCAGTTGTGCTATGGGAGGTACCTGTGGCTAGTATACCTAGGCCACATACCTTGGTATCCACTGGGATGGGCTCCCCTTGGACAGTTTGGTGTGTCAGGTGTGGCCGGCACAGCTCAACAATTTGCTGTAGGAGGTCTCTGTGCACCCTATAGTGCTCCACTATCTCCAGCTTATGTAGCCCCTGGTAGGTTACCATGGGTCTGTACACTCATCTCTGTCTCCTCACTGTGGGCTGTTCAGCAGCATTCACATCCTTGCCACCCTCAGCCTCTTGCACATGTTGTTCTATGCTGCCTGCTGCAGCCCTTCTCATTTTGTAGGTTTGTTTGTTAAAATTTACCCGCTTGTATACACCAGTGGTGTAGAGTGTGGAAAAACCAGAGGGGAAGGTGTTTGCTTAGTTTATAGTAGTGTTCTGGGCTGGGCTGGTCTGTTGCCTGTGTAATTGGCTGATTCTGATACATTTCACCTGTCAGCTTAGCTAGTTCTCCTTGATTACCTTCCTATTGGTGTTTTCCCTTCCCATTGACTCCCTATTTAAGCCCGTTTGTGTGCCGTGCAAATGGAGTGCTCAAATGTGCAAAGAGCTGCTATTTCCTGGTTAAACTTCTTTTTTCTTCCTGTAAAACCCGGTGGGTGGTGCGCACACCCACTTACACTTTGTAAAGAGTGCTAGGCAGGTTTAGACACACACCTAGCTTAGCTGTGCTAAGCTAGGAGCAATCCCGAGCCACAGGGCTCCAATCCACTTACAGTATGCTTGACATCCCCCCATGATGTCACCTATATCATAGTCTTGCACCCAGCTATTTATACTCTTACACTCTTGGGACCTGCCTCACACCCTAGGGAAAACTGGGATTCACTATCCTTCACCTCATTTACATAGGATTGCCTGCTAATGCATAGTTACATTCCCCACACCGAGCCTCCCTCCTTAGCAACCATTACTCACTGGCCAGGTTGTCTTCTGCTTATAATTGACTTGCATGGCAGACTACCGATTTTAGTTAGCATGCTTATTTTAGTTTTATTTTATTATTTTCTCCCCGATCCCATTTGTGTGCTGCAGCCCTATACTTAAACAGGCGAGATCAGAGAAAAAAATAAAAGTTTTTTTTTTTATTTTTTCAACATTTTGCAGTGCCAGTGGCCTTCTACTTGGCCATTGGCATGCTTCTTCAATGATATGCAGCCTTTATTTGGAGCTGTCATAGTTCTGTTTTGGAGTTTGCAGTACCATACTCGGTTACTAACCGAGTACATTTCTACATATTACACTAGTCCTGCAGGCCCTGATTCCTGCTTCCTGGATGGCAAATTTACCTCCTTTGCATGGTTTTCACCTGTAAATGGGTGATTTGCATATGGGGGCTGGGAACGTGTAGCACTAGTGCTACAGTGCTCGTGCATGTCAGATGTGCATGTACGTGGATTGCTCGGCCGCCATATTGGCAGAATTTTATCTAACACTAATCATGTACGCCATGCAAGCTTTTGAGAATCCGGGGGAAAATTTCTGATGTTTAAGAATTGTTTTCTGATACACTTTGCTACTTCTTAAAACTGCATACATACTCATCTGGTCCCCTTTTTGTATACTTTGCAAGGCTTAAAAGGCACCAGTATGTCACTGTTGTAATAAATGAAACCATAATAAAAAGGTGAAACTTCAAGAGGAAAGGCACAGAAAAAACATAGGAGTGGTGTCAATTACAAGCACATCAAAAACTGCAAGTATCATTTCTAAAGCAAAACACAGGAGTGGTGTTGATTACAAGCACATCAAAAATTGCAAGTATCACTTCACAAGAATTCATATAAAAAACATACATTCACAAATCATTGCTACACATTTAAGACCTTTCTTCAAGAGGGCTTTACCCTGTGCACCCTCATGATACCCACACTACTCTAACTGCATGATTGCTGTTCCTCTGACTAGTATGAATACTCTAAGGAACTTTTACTTTGGATTTTGCAATATTTTGGCTCTTGTAGTTTTGCTGGTTCGAGGATTACAGCTATTGTCCACAGAATTTCCCTAAATAAATAAATAAGATCTTTATAATAGGCTAATATCATTTCAGTAGTGATTTCATTTAGATTACAAGCTGGAGAACACTGAACAAGATCCTTCAAAGTAAGACCCTAGAAAAAAGGCTAATTTATAAGTCTCAAAGAACATGCAGACAAATTGTAAAGCTCTGTGCATTCAAATCATGCATCACATAGTTTCAGACAATTAGCATACTAGTATGGCATATCATGATACAAAATATAGAAAATACTTTGCATAGTATGTTATATAGAAAAGCACTTTTCATGCATTATTATTTAACAGGAGGCAACAGTCAAGATACATGTAAATGGTCATCACAAACATGTGAAAATATGGAGAGTGGAGATATTCTTAAGAATGAAACTGCACAATGCCAGTGTCTTTGTATTCAGAGTAGAGCCCTGGAGACTTTAATGGTGTCTTTCTCAGATAGACTGCCATCTGTCACCACAGCAGGGTACTAGGCCTTCCTGCTGCATCAATCCCAAGGTCAGTCATTGTGATAAAAGTGCAGCACAGAGTACTAATATGACTAAGTGATCAGAATTGTTTTGACACCATCAAGACTTTGACATGTTTCCTGCACTGCTTAACAGGCAATGACCTTAAGATGCATGTGTGACACTGAGCAATGTTTCCCTACTAAAGATGAGAAAATTTAGCCCAACAAATCATTGCTAAAGGCTGAAGCATGTTAACTATTTATGCTGATGTATTTTCTGTAACTGTACAATAAATCTAGACATTACTATGTTTGTATCTTATTGGAATAAGTCATAACTGCCTTACACCTTATTGCAAAATGATATGGACATGATACATTTGACTTTTATGAACCATAGAAATGCAGTACAATATATTTGCTTCATGTTAGTGACTTACACCTTATTCAGCAATTCATAAAATTAATAAATACAAATCATTATCTATCCGTCTGTATATATATATATATCTATATATATATATATATATATATATATATATATATATATATATACATATGTGTGTGTGTGTGTGTGTGTGTGTGCGTGCATGTGTGTATATTGGCTTGGAATGTCTTTCCTGCTGTTCTTCTAGAAGCACTCTTCTAAACTAGTAATAATGTGCATTTCTCTGCAATGCATTTTTCTTACTTCCTAAATGTAAATGATTATAGTATGATGCAAATTGCTAGAAACTCAGTCGTGAACATCCACCTTTAATATTACAATTATATTACTACAGAGTCTGCTAAAAATGTGACATAAAATTCTTATTTTTCAGTTTCATATACATAAGTAAAACATACTCCCCTAGATTTAATAAAAATCTGTGTAGGCATAGTGTGGATCCTACATGGAATGTAATCATGTCCATGTACATGGTTCCCCTTCGGCAGCATGCCATGCATATTAAACAAGACACATTGCCAAGGGAGAGCTGTGGGACATGGTTATTGAACCAGTGTAGGGAGTGTGGTGATAACTGTGTCCACAGAAGACTAACACACTGCCTGCACTATCCAATAGGAGTATAGCAATGTAATTCATATTTTTTTTTTATTCTTCTAAAAGCATGTTTGCGCAGCATCTAAAAACAGAAACTGGATGTATTTAATTACTTATCTAAAGGTCATGTTTAGGTATAACTGAGCATGTTTACATGGTGCAGTGTGGTGCTTAGCACTGCTTAAAGTTGGCTCAGAGGTATATGTAAAGGTATAGCAAAATTTCACACACACATGTAGGTAAGTGGTTAGAGTTATGGCCATAGGTGCAGGGTTTGAATACATGGATGATCAAGTTAACATTTTGCTGGAATACAAAAATTATGTAAATTATTTTTAAATACTGGCCCATTGTGCTCAGCTACACTCTGCTAAGACCAGCTAAGACCTGGTAAGCAAACAAAGAACAATGGGTAATATTTATGCACTGCCTGGCACCACTTGGCTGGTTTGCGCACTGCTAAGCAGTGCTAAGCAGACTTTTTTTTGCAATACTCAGCTGAGCTGCGCTGGTTTGCTCAGTGCTAAGCAATGCACTGCATTTTTGAATGCTGCCCAATGGCATGTAAGGTAGGGAAAACTGGCTATATTAAGCCCAATATGTGGGAATACAGCATAATCCATTGGAGTTTTGACTCTGAAGGGTACAATGGTAGGCACTGGGGAAGCTTCACACTTTCTGGTGCAGAGTTGGGGCATTCAGGAGTCCAAGGTCATGTAAAAAATGTGAAGGATGGCTGATGCAGGATGCAGGGAGGTTACCAGGGCTCAGAGTGCAAGACGGAGGCCTGGGACCGGCTGGAAAAATTATCTCACCAGTGTAATTGGTATCCTCTGCATAGATGAGTAGTGCCATCACCACCATGACAACCTGAAAATATGGAAGGGGGATCTATTGGACACCTGGGTCCAAGAATTCCAGGCTGGGAATGTCCCACATATATGTTAGTACCATTACCTGTGTTTCACCAATAGCTAAATTGAATGTGTGCTAAACTGGTATGCATAATGGTGTGCTTCTCTCCCAACAGCTTCTGGGGATAGGGCTCACAACAACAAGGCACATGCTGGGCTCTTGGTCAGGTAGCACTGTGAGTGTGGTGAGTACAGATGTATTTTGCTATCTATAATCAAATAAGCAAGAAACAGTAAAGCAGTAACTGTGATTAGGTATATATAGTAAAGAAGGTATTGCAGTGAATGTGGACTTACACCTGCACTGCAAGCTGTGCAGACTGCCAACTGTAATGCCAGAAGAAGGGAAGAGTAAAGCATTAACTGTAATAAACTATGATATGCAATAAAACACAGTAGTGCAATAACTGTGGAATAACAGCTGTGCTACAACACCTGTATAATGACAACTGTTGTGCAATAAAAACATGAAAGTATATAAGTAAATGACTGAAATCTTTTCTAATAAAGTCTATTATGTAATGACTGTGGCAGTAGGGCTGTTTTCAAGAAATCAAGTGTTAAAAACTGTTCTGCAATAAAATCATGAAATAGTATCCATACCTGCATTAATATGTAAAACAAAGTCTGTTGTGCAGTAGGGCTGTTTTGCAAGAAATAAATTATTACAAGTGTTCAGCAATAAAATCATGAAATAGCAACAGTACCTGCATGAAGTATGTGTAATAAAGTATGTTGTGCAATAAGCATAGGTTCAGAGTTGTTTTGTAATAAAGCACTTATGACAACTGGTCTGCAATGGGACCAATAGCAATAACACCAAGGTGAATGTGTACAGCAGGATTGTCTTGTTTTCACTATTGCATGTCAGCTACAATCATTCAGGCCATGAAGTATGATGCTGCAATCAGGTATGGTAGTGTATTAGTTGTACACTGCAAATAACATATAATCGGATATTGTTTGCTGACTTCACAGATATTTCAACACACATACAATGTAATGTCTACACCTAAATTATATGTAGTCAAATATACTTTACACAGTCTCTCTGTCATGCTTGAATGTCATGCATGTGTGTTCAACTGTCACTGCAGTCAAGTATAAAACTTTACCACTATTAACAGGTTGTATTCTGGTGCCTAGTGAGTTCTAGGCAGATATCAGTCAGTCAGTAATCAGCAGTGACTCAGTAGCTCAGTTCTCTAAATGTTGTGTATGAAGTGCATTTTTGCCACACACAGACCAGGGTTTGAATCCAGGGCTATGTAGATCTAAATATTACAGTATCAGTCACATAATGTTTACAGATAATCTCTCCACAGGAACTACAGATAAATGGCTGAGGTAGCCCGTATTATGAGTATATTATTGTGTGTTTACATCTCACAGACTGTTACAATCATTACTAGGAATGTGAAAATACAGCAGAAAAAGCAGGAAATAAGTGTAATAATGATAAAATAAAACAAAAGACATAAAATGTGTAAGCTCTGGTAAGGCTGCATGCTTTGAGTGTGTTGAAAGTAGCTGCAGTCAATTGATACATTTCTGGCCCAGAAACTTTCTGGTTTAAAAGCCTGCATTTGCGCTTGCTTCCCACCTTCCCTGTAACTAGTTTAGTCCAGATACAGATTTGTTATTTCCAGGACTGTTTGTAAGCTTCGGTGCCCCCAAGCCTTTCTGTGTTGGAGGGAAGCCTTCTAGCTTATCAGTGGGAGTGGTAAGCACTAGGTAGCCTATCTACAAAAAGATCCAGATCCAGATTCTTAGTTTTAGCACTTGAATGTGCTTATCCATGCTCAGCACTTGTTCCGAACTTGCTGTAAGCTCTAAATAAACTACAAATTCCTACAGCACTCACCCTTCCTCATTACCTAGAGGAAAACAGTTTTGGTACTTACTTTCCTCACTTGCTTATAGAAAAACAGCTCTTGTACTCACTTTCCTCATTTGTCTAAAGTAAAATATTTTTTTTATTCAGGCATGTCCAAGGGTCAGCTCCCAGTGCTCTCTCCTGTCTATCTGATGAATCTGGGCATCTTGGGGCAATGTAGCAATTGCCTAATGTACACAGACAACCCTCTCCTACTACCACTCAACACTACAATCTGTGAGAGATGCACTTATCTAGCCAAACTGGAGGTAAAACTCTCTACAACCAAGACTGAACTTGATAGTCAAGAGGAGAAGGTAAACACTTGCACCACACCACACTCATCACATAGTCCCACTAAACCTACACCACCAAAATTCACACATAGAAACACAAAAACATTAGCAGAGGCTCTCAATAATAATCTTCTCAAGCAGCAGAGACCTCCAAAGCAGAAGCACAAGCAACCTCCCACCACCACCACAACTCAAATGACACATAGCCTACAGACTCAGTGTGCCACTTAACCACAGCCCATAAGGTAAAACAACATACCCAACACACTAGTCATAGGTGACTCTATAGTCAGGCACACTGATGTCCCACTCACCAGGCTAAATAAGGAGAAGGTCACTTTCAGCTGCCTATCGGGTGCCAGGATCCACCACATAACCCACGCACTCAGGTCACTCCACAACAGTTACACACATGACTCTGTGATTGTCTATGTTGGTGTGAATGACCTGAGACATACCTCCCTGGACTACATGAAAAGAGACATGGAAAAACTCTCTGATCTTGTAGCCCAGGCAGGTATGAACCTAGCCCTGAGTAGCATCCTGCCATCGCCCAGAATGATACCACAGTACAAAGACAAAATGATTGACTTCAACAATTGGCTAAGCTTCTGGTGTCATTCTAAGGGGATCCAGTATCTGTCTGCCTGGGATGACATGGTCGACAGACCATGATGCTTTGCCAGAGATGGCCTGCACCTGTCACCCCTGGGATTCCGGATACTGGCAAAGGCTCTTGCCACCACTATAGTGACTTTTTTAGACAAGGTTCAAATGACAAATTCACCACCATAACAGGAACAGGCAAGCAAAAACTGAGGATAATGCTACTCAATGCTAGATGTCTAAATCTCAAAATGCACTCACTCGAGGCACTCCTTAAAATGGAGAACATTGATGTCTGTGCAGTGACTGAGACCTGGTTCAAGCTCCAGAGAGCACCCCTGCATTACCAGGCTATAACTCATACCACACTCTTCGGCCATCTAACCTGGACCGGAACACCAAAGGTGCAGGTGTGTCCATATTCAGTAAGGATATCCACACCTCCAGGCTAGCTGCTCAGCATAATGCAGCTGAGGTTATTGAAGTGCAACTAACTCTGGGCAAAACTGCAATCCAAATTGTAGCTTGCTACAGGTCCCCTACCATGCCCCAGGATTCCCACTCCTTTTTTCTTGATATACTGGAAAATATTAGGGTTCAACCAAACACCCTAATATTGGGCAATTTCAACTACCCCACCATTAACTGGGAAAACTACTCATGTACCAACTCCTTTGCTCAGCGCTTTTTGGAATTCATAAATTCCAATGCCCTGGATCAACTTATCCACACCCCCACCAGGGGCAACAATATCCTAGACCTAATCATTACCAACATGAGTGGTCAGATCTGACCATAATCTAATCACCCTAGATATCCACACCCCACCCCCACCCCACCACCCCATTAAGGAAACCATGGTAAAAAATTTCTCCAAAGCCAATTTCATGCTTCATAAGACAGAAGTGGTGAACTTCATGACACTCATGCAGATGGACAATACAGTTACGACTGCTGAATCCTACACAAATGCACTCTATAAGCACTTACACAAGTGCATGGATCGTGCTATCTCAAACAGAACCAAGACGCTATACTCCAAAAAAAGAAAGTCAGTCTGGTGGCCCCCTGCCATAAGCAAACTATACAACAGAAGGAAGAAATTGTTGCAAAAGAGAGTAAAATCCCATGAGTGGTGCAGCTCCCTGGTCAGCCTCAGCAAGAAGCTGAGATCCCTTATAAGATTCTCAAAAGCTAGCTATGAAAACAAGATTGCCACTGATTCTAAGGACAACCACAAAGCATTCTATAGCTATGTCAAGAATTTCAATGGCAACACCCAGATCTGCTCTGAGTTACAGCACAATGGCACAAAAATTACAGAACCAGCTGATATTGCCAACATCCTGGCAGACAGGTTCAGTGCTAACTTTACCCCCCTCTCACCCCCTAAAGGGCCCATATCTATACAGGAAGAATGCAGAGTCCCTGTAATCACAACTTCACAGATAAAAGCAGCACTCTCTAAAGCCAAAAACACAGCATCCATGGGATGGGACAACATCCCAAGCTGTGTTTTACATGAACTTCAGAACGAACTGGCTCCCCACCTAGGCACCATGTTCAATCATAGCCTCATGTCAGGCTTTATGCCCACTGAATGGTGCACAGCAACAGTTATCCCACTCCACAAAGGGGGAGCCACCACTAATCCTGGGAACTATCGCCCTATTAGCCTGACGAGCCTGGTCTGCAAGACCATGGAATGTATTATCATGGAATTCATAAACAAAGATATTAGTAACCTCCAAACTCTGGACCCCACCCAGTTCGGGTTTTTGAAAGGCAGATCTTGCCTCCTGAACCTGGTTGACTTCATTAAGGCAGTCACCAAAGCCGTAGACGAGGGTAAGGTGGTTCACACAGCCTATCTTGACCTCGCCAAGGTTTTCAACACCATCCTCCATTCTGGAATTATAGCTGAACTCACTAAACTAGGTATAAATCCTTATGTCACAAGATTGGTTTCCAACTGGCTCACTGACAGAACCCACACTGTAAAAGTTGCAGACTCCAAATCTGACTTCAAACCAGTGACAAGTCGAGTACCACAGGGTTCAGTCCCGGGACCTCTCCTGTTTGGTATCTGCTTCTCTGAGGTACAGGTTAACACAGAAGGCCTCTGGCTAATGAAGTTCACAGATGACTACAAACTAGGAGCTATAGTCGAGTCCCCAAATAATGTGGACATCCTACAGAGGGGCCTCACTGAGACAGATGCCTGGTGTCAGTGCCATGGCCTCAAACTCAAATGTCAAAAAGTGCATTGTTATCCCCTTTGGTAAAAACTCTGTACCCATGAACTACCACATAGGCAGCAGTCTTCTTAACACTGAATATGTGATAAGAGACCTTGGGACCCACATGGACAGTAGTCTCTCTTTTGATAATCACATTGCCACAGTAGTCAGGAAATCCTTCTACATGGCACACCTCATCAGAAAAGGGTTCTTATCCAGGAAAAAAGAGGTCATTGTTCCTCTCTATTCGACACTCATTAGACCCATTATAGAGTACAACGCCCCTTTTGGAATGTACCTCACAAGACATCTGCAGCAGCTGGAAAGGCCACAGAAGTATCTCACAAAGAGAATTACTGGCCTCAAACAGATGCCCTACACTTATCGTCTCAAAAAACTCCAGCTTTACTCTGTAGCATATCGCCTACTCTGAGGTGATCTCTTCCTAACATATAAAGCTATGTCAAACCCAGAGCTGTTGGACATGCTACACCTAAAGAAATCTCAATCCTTCTGATCTACATGCTCTAGGGACCTAAACCGTGTCACCACAATAAACAGGATTTGCTGTAGGGATAGATTCCTGTCCCAGAGACTTCCCATATTCTGGGACAGGCTACCCATCTATGTCAAGCAAAGTTCAACATTAACACTCTTGATGAGTGGATGAGAAATAGGAAATACACCCCGGGGATCACTTCTGTGGCTCTGCTTGAAAGGGGCACAGGAAATTAACTTTCTTGGGTTGGCGTAAGCCAGGGAACGTTTTTTGGCTAGGCATACTTAGGCCCCTGGGTCGATAGCCTAGTACCTACCTATGAACCTATGAACCTATGATGCAGATGTCCACTGCTTGTCATTGCTATTGAGTTCTATCCTCATGCCTGTCAAGCAAGGCATGATAGTTGTCAACTGTCTGTACTGTACACATACATGTCTCTCAAGTGTAACACTGTCATGGAATATAATTACCATTGTGTAATTCATCTGTCACAGATGTATCATCGACATGTTTATGTAAATAGCAAAGTAATAGTACATCAACCAACAGCACACCTTGGTAGTAATATAAGTACACCTGATGTGCAAGTGTTCTGTGTAGTTGTTCACCTGCAGTTGTTACTGTGTGGCCCATACTGTCCCATGCAGATAGCTTGAGAGGTATGTACGTACATGCTACAGCAGCTATAGGGCACTTTTACATGTAAAGAAAGGACAGACCTGTAGTGTAGATAGAAGTACTGTTGTCAACTATATAGCATAGAATGGTATTAATGGACTATATTTCTTTCTCTCCCAACCCCTTATCTTCAAATATTTATTATTGTTATGCATTGGATATGGTTTACATTTAACATATGTTGTTCCATGTTGCTATGCATCACAATGGTTTCATATTAACATATTTTGTTGAATTACCTATTTTGTTGGTGATATGCCATAACTGTTACCGGCATGCTGTTAATATACTGCCTGTTCTGATATTCATTGTTGTGTTTCAAATAATATGCATTGATATGTAATGGGGTTATGTTCAATGTTCTGGAATGCTGTTATTACTAACAATGGTTTTGTTCATAACTAACCTAAATGTATTTCTTCACGTCCATAATTACAGCACGTCAGGGTAGGCCAGGTCCTGCTGATCCACCTATCCTACCTCAGCCAGCCATGGCACCGGGTACCAGCTGATCTAGGACCCAAGCTGGTGATGCCTCATCTGCTAGCCCTGCACCACCTTCAGGTGGAATTGCTTCAGGGGATGGGACCCATCTCCCTGGGAGTTGTGGCAGAGGGGTGGTAGTCACCCAGGATTGACTGCTGGCCATGGTGTGCAGGATTCTTCATAGGAGTTATGAACGATGCCTACACCAGCTGGAGGGCAGACTGGACAACCTGGTGGGGTCTGCTGCCCTGGTGATGACCTCAGTCATACTGCTGCTGTCTGGAGGCACATGATCCTCAAATTCCACAACACCATCTCCACCAAAGGTTTTAACCCTCTCATTTGTCACACACCACCCCTTTCCGCTGTCTTGTCTCTCTTGTCTGTCTGCAATTGCCTACCCAACTTAACTCCCCACATGTACCTATTTCCCTTCCCCATAATTTCACTTTCTCCTAATAAAAAAAGAAAATGGGAACCTGTCCCACAAAAAAAATATTACTCCATACACTGTTCCCCATTTTGCACATGTGTCCACTGAACAGAACTAATTTGGTCCAATTGGCCTGACAACACATTTATGTTGTCCTCACCCACTCTCTGGGGTTTGGGAGTCCAAACTGATCCTCAGAATCT
Source organism: Protopterus annectens (assembly GCF_019279795.1). Classification (NCBI taxonomy): domain Eukaryota; kingdom Metazoa; phylum Chordata; order Ceratodontiformes; family Protopteridae; genus Protopterus; species Protopterus annectens. Next base: position 968,974,045 of record NC_056748.1, on the reverse strand, counting down.
GTCACAATGCACAGCTGCTGCTGTACAAGAAATGAAAAGCTATGGTCCTTCCCTGCACCCATCCTGCACATCCCTACCTGCCTTTCACTATGTTTTTCCCCCTGCTTGCCCCCATTTCACCACTGTCCTATCATCCCCTTTTTCTTTTCTTTTTAAATTTTTAGCACGCGTTTGCATGAAGCTAAGCAGAGCACCACACGAAACTGCACAGATTCATTTAAAAGCACTTTAAGCTGCCTTAATGATCCCATCTGTTTCTCACAGTGCTAGGCACATGTATAAAATAATCTTCCCTGCCATGATTCAAGCCCAGGTCCCTTTTAACTATAGCCTACAGAGTTCTCAATTAAAGCAGGTGTTTTCAGGAAATCATAGTGATTGCCACTGACAGACTGCAGTTGAACCTAATAGGAGTAATGGGAGTGTACCTTGGACTTTGATGCAAAACTACACCAGTAGACAGCCAAATAAATGGTAATGTTAGTACATTAGGCCTGACATAATAGCTAAATGTTCCCTTTTATCTGCAACACCTTTAAACACACCTGCTAAGGCATCAGTGGCACAGTACATATGTTCAGCTGGGACCCTGTTGCAGAACAACTGCTTGCAAAAGCCATACACACACCAATGAATGCAGATAATGTGTGCCACAGCTGTATGTATGCACATATATCTGGAAAATACACCTTCTGCAGTACTGATGCAGTAGCTAAGAATGTTAAATACCTTGCATAAAGAACATTTTGTCACACACAGTCCTGGGTTCCAGTCTGTTGCCCTTCAATTGCATTCTTGTGAACACAGCAAGTGAGGACTGACTCATGCAATTTTAATTCCCATAGGTTATTGCTACCCAGTTTTGCAAGTCACAGGCCTGTAGGTAGGGAAACACTGCACATATTTTGATAGCTTAACTATATCTCACCTACTACTCTGCTATTGGCACTGTTGCATAACAGATGCACCTTAAGCACACGCCTCACTTGGACTGTAATGGGTACCCCTACCCTAGTTCTCCTGTACTGACAGGGCTGACACAGCTGCCACAGTTACAAGTACAGCTTGCAGCCCTCCAAAATGTTGACAACCCCCCCCCCCCCAGTGTGTCCTAGGCTGCAGCAGCATGTGGAGCCTGGAGCATACACAACTGTATGTTAAGGTAGCTGCTACAGACTGAACATACCTCCTAACCCCCTATAACAAGGGATCCAGACACAACCATACATAAAGAGGGGGCAAAGGCCCAGAGATAGGTACGTTACACAGTTTGCCACTACAAAGTTAGTAAGTGGATAGAGTAGCAGTTATTGCATTACCATGCATATTCTGACAGTTATGAAGTGTGACACTGACTTGTCTCTCACCCCTTCTGACCCCAACCCACAATGTCAGCCAGTGACCTGCCAGATGACCACACTGTCATGGGACACTGAGCAAACATATAAGACAAAACTGGGCATACTTCATACATCTCTACAGTGGACAGTATTTGTACTTACCCTCTGTGATGTTGTAGTCTCTAGACCTCAGTAATGTCCATCTCAAAAACTAAGACGGGGCCAAGGCCTACATAAAGACCTTATATATTGCACTGTGGTGCCATGTCATTAGCTAATGATAGTGCAATTCAACTGTTCTGAATGCAATTAGCAAGTCTGAGCCAAGTCTGAGCCACAGATTGGTGCACAGGCATTTACCTGTTAATGAGCATTACCTACAAAAGGAAAGCAACTGCTTATAGGGAGCAGGTCTGTATGTGGTTTTACTTACACGGACAGTGTATGTGTGAAGCATTTGCAGAGGAACCCCTCATTAAAAGGAATACATCACTCTACCAGTATGTACTACATTTCCTCATAAAACAGGATGCAGATGGGATGATGGAGGTATGGGGAATAGGGATTAAAACAGTAGGCTTGTATTAGACCTATGATACTGACCTGTCAGTTATACTCTGCTGTCCAACACCTACAGGCATATCTCTCAATTGTCCCTGCTTTGACTCACCTCTCTGCTCTGTCCCTGTACATCCCTCCTACAATGGTCAGGTGTTATACTAGAGATAGTGGATTACACCTAAGACATGGTAACAATACGTAAGGGTGTACACTCTGTAATATCAACCTATGGACTGTAATACATCTCCTGTCCATCTGTCGATGTCACACATAAATAGTACTAACATTGTAAAAGTGTCCCTTAATTTCCTGATGTATTCTGGGTAAGTCCCTGTTTCACAGACATTCATCCTTGTCTGGCTGAGAACTATGCTTAACATATCTCTCACCCTCCTGTGGTAAGAAACCAGGACAAAGACATATTTAATGATGGGACAAAGGGCCAAACCCAGTGACAAACTATACATATTGGCCATACAAAGTAAGAATGTGATTAGCGTAACATATTACTATAGCATAAGTGTTGTCTGTGGAGGCTGTTGGGTGACAGTTAGATTCTGTGTCAGTCTTCTGACAGCAACCATCAAGCAGTGGACAACCATTTGTAAGACATGCACAAGTCTATGCACGATGGACCACAGCTATGAGCCAAACAAGGTGACATTCTGCAAACATCTGCATAGTTGAGATGTATGATGCTAGCAGGGAACATACACAGGTTTGCATTGCTGTCTGTCATTGTGGTAAACTGGTGTGGCTGGGCTGTCCCCATAAAGTTCTTAGAATAGCACACTGCTATTTGTCTGACAGTGGCCATGTCACATATTAGTGGGGATTTTCACATAGAGGACACACCACAGAACACTGTATTTATGCCTGTAGAGACATACAGTAGAATATGTTCCAGTACACAGGGACAGTATCCAGTATTACTACTATCTTGGTGATAGCCACACATGTAGTGTGTTGCCAAACTGTGGGGTGTGGAATGTGAGGGACCAGTGGATATTGCATGACGTTATGGGTGTGTAGGGTGTGTACAAAGTGGACATTCCTGTATCAGGTCCTATAATGTGTTATCCTCTTGTTGTCTTGCAGGAACAATGCACCGATGGAGACATCCTCCTTTTTCATCTGCGGAAAATGATGCTATACTGGATGCCCTCAGATTCAACCATTAGATCCTGCTGTCAAGGGTTCACTACAGTCATGAACAGCAGGCAGTATTGTGGGCCAATCTTGTGAGGGCTGTAAATGATATTGGCCAACAGGACAGGAGCTACAAGCAGGTTCAACACCAGGCCACAGACATGGTCAATGCTGCACGTCAAAAGGCAGCTGCTGTTACCAGGGATCATGCTGCCACCAGTGGAGGGCCTGCAACAGAACAACCACTCTCAGCCACAGAGGAATTCCTGGTGCACCTAGGATCAACTCACAGCTCCCAGCCCTACATCACGCCATACATCCTGGAGGTGGGTGCCACAGCATCCACATCAGAGGAGCATCCAGGTAAGCTGACTGTGTTCACCAGTATAATACTTTTGCATTCATTGTGACAGGTTCTACAGATGAGTACATGGGTGTCAGGTCTATCTGCATTGGAGGGGGGGGGGGGGGTTGGCTTTTCAACACAGTTGTGCACACCTACTCAGAATGTCAGCAATATAGCTAGTATCACATTCGCTACTGTACATGGGGATATACATACATATTACCTTGTTTGGTGTTGCTGACAATACCTCTCCCTCACCTTTCTACAGGTATATCAGGTGTGGCCGGAGTTCATGGTCCTGTACCTGGTAAGTGTGATACTGTTGTTTTGCCAGATCAGATATACTCTATGGAAGGGTTGCCATTTTGCCTTTTGTACAAGTGATCGGCTTAACTAGAGTAGAATAATTGTATGTTCCATTTTGGTAAAGTTAGCTATAGTGCATAGCCTAGGGAATGACAGGTGTGTATTTGTACACACATTAACATGTGTGCACTTATTCTTATGAGCAACTATACAGCCTACTATCTTCTTCTTTCAGCTGCTCCCATTAGGGGTCGCCACAGCAGATCATCTGTTTCCATTTCTTCCTGTCCTTTGCATCTTGCTCTGTCACACCAACCACCTGCATGTCCTCTCTCACCACATCCATAAACCTTATCTTACGCCTTCCTCTTTTCCTGTTACCTGACAGCTTCATCCTTAGCATCTTTTTCCCAATATACTCTGCATCCGTCCTCAGCAAATGTCCAAACCAATGTAATCTTGCCTCTCTGGCTTTGTCTCCAAACCTTCCAATCTGGGCTGACCCTCTAATATACTTATTCCTAATCGTGTCCATCCTCGTCACACCCAGTGCAAATATTAACATCTTCAGCTCAGACACATCAAGCTCTGACTCCTGCCTTTTTGTCAATGCCACTGTCTCCAACCCATATAACATAGCTGGTCTCACTACCCTCTTGTAGACCTTCCCTTTCACTCTTACTGGTACTCGTCTGTCACAAATCACTCCTGACACTCTTCTCCACCTACTCCATCCTGCCTGTACTCTCTTCTTTACCTCTCTTCCACACTCACCATTACTCTGAACTGTTGATCCCAAGTATTTAAACTCATCCACCTTTGCCACCTCTACTCCCTGCATCCTCACCATTCCTTTGTCCTCCCTCTAATTCACACACATATATTCTGCCGTAGTCCTGCTGTCCTTCATTCCTCTTCTCTCTAGAGCATATCTCCACATCTCTAGGGTCTCCTCCATCTCTTCCCTACTTTCACTACAGATCACAATGTCATCTGCAAACATCATAGTCCATGGGGACTCCTGTCTGATCTCGTCTGTCAACCTGTCCATTAAGATTGCAAATAAGAAAGGGCTCAGAGCTGATCCTTGATGTAATCCCCTCCACTTTAAATCCATCCATCATTCCCACCACAGACCTCATCACTGTCACACTACCCTCATACATATCCTGCACCACTCTTACATACTTCTCTGGCACTCCCGACTTCCTCATACAATACCACAACTCCTCTCTAGGTACCCTATCATATGCTTTCTCTAAATCCACAAAGACACAATGCAACTCCATCTGACCTTCTCTGTACTTCTCCATTAACACTCTCAGAGCAAACATCGCATCTGTAGTGCTCTTTCCTGGCATGAAACCATACTGCTGATCACTAATCATCACCTCCCTTCTTAACCTAGCTTCCACTACCCTTTCCCATAACATCATGCTGTGACTGATCAATTTAATCCCTCTGTAGTTACTACAGCTCTACACATCACCCTTATTCTTAAAAATCGGTACCAAAATAGTTTTTCTCCATTCCTCAGGCATCCTCTCACTTTCCAAGATTTTATTAAACAATCTAGTTAAACACTCCACTGCAATTTCACCTAAACACCTCCATGCTTCCACAGGTATGTCATATGGACCAACAGCCTTGCCATTCTTCATCCTCTTCATAGCTATCCTTACTTCCTCCTTGCTAACCCACTGTACTTCCCAGCCACTGGGGATGAACAAGCCAGTGCATTTCTTTGTGCCAGTCCCAAGCCCGGATAAATGGGGAGGGTTGCATCTAGAAGGGCATCCGGCATAAAATTTTGCCAAATCATACATGCAGACAACGGTACAGATATACAGCCTACTATACATGAGGCAATTATTCCAAGATGCCCATTCAAACACAATAAGGAGAAGGTACATACCTGAGGCAGTGGTACTACAACTGGCATATCATTGTCAAGATAGGTGTACTGGGTTTTATGTGTAGTTCTGTCACATACACTGTCATATTGCATACCTCACTGGTGTATTGAACTGGCAACATTACCCAGATGTAGGTGATGTGCATGTTATGCAGGGCCTGGGTTGTCTGTGTATGCTGTTGTGGGTGTGTGTGTGAGTTCTGCTTGGGATCAGAGATGAGGAGATGTGGGACATGTAATGCATTTGTGGACCCTCATCTGTATGAGTCTGTGTGGATAAACCTACATAATAGTGCAGGTGGTAATGTACTGCTTTATTCTTGCTTCTCACAGGTGAACAGGGAGGTTGGAATCTGTCCCCCTCACAACCTGATGTCAGTGTCTCATCGAACTCTGATGATGATGGCCATAGTGAGGCACAGGTGGGGTTGTTGCTGGCTGAATCTGTCCCAGAGTTTGACATCCCTCTTCTGTCCCCATTGTCTCCTCACACAGTCAGTATGCCCACACATACCCAGTCACCAGAGCCACATATATTGGACAGTCAGAGGGTAGTGACATTATACAGGACAGTGTGAGAACTATGGTGTCAGTGAGTGTTGACATTAGCCATAGCCAGAGAGCTGGTGATGTCCCACACAGGCAGATTGACATGGGTTCTCAAAGGAGGACACCTGCCCATCCACTTCTTGTTGCAGATGTTACATCGCAGGTCACTCACCGCATGTTTTTGGCTATCATGGAGGCATAGGCATGAGCTGAACATAACACCTGATGGATACTTAGGGTTATGAATGCAGCATCCATGACTGCCTCTACCGCATTGGTCACACCATGGACCATTTCACTGATGTAGTGGACAGATGGTGGGGTCAGACAGTGTCTGTCTTTGAGCATGCGTTATCTGTGCTGGAACATGTGGTTGGGGTTGGACATCAGACATGTGGACGTAGGCTAGCAACAGCATCTGCTGGTAGTTCATGTGGCCATGCACACTCATGTTCCCATAGTGGCAGCACCTCAATAGCTATAGATTGAGATGTGCTGTCCACACCATGATGTGGCAGACCATGGGCATGTGGTCCTGAGGGATCCCATGGGGGACACAGGCCCAGCAGACAGCAGTCACCATCAGGTACTAGCACCGCATCTTACCTTGGGTATGGTGCTGCCCATGCTACTCATGGAGAAGCCAGTTCCCATGTTCACGACCACAGTTGATGAACTGTCTACTCTACCATGTACAGTCCACAGCTGTCCACCATATGCACATGTAGGGCTAGCACTGAGCTTGACTGTGTACACACACCCACACACACACACACACACACACACACACACACACACACACACACACACACACACACACTACAACACCAATATCGCATGCAGGTCACCTACAGACACACACACACAGCACCTTTCCATGGCCCATGTCACCAGCATACCTTCCTGACTCACACACATTCTGTCCACTCTTTGGCACAGCCTAGGCCTCTGGCACCCCCACACCACCCCTATGCATGTGATGATACCTGTGCCATATCCCTGCCATCCTTGCCATCGATGCTGAGACCTGCATATATGTGTCTGATGCACAGGGTGACTATATTACTCTACATGTGTTTGTGTAGTGCAGTAGTGTTATGCCATGGCAGTCGTTGTGGGCCATGACAGGTACTGTATGCTGACCTGTGTCAGGACTACACATCAAATGTTGTGTATCTTTGTTACTTGATGGTACACTGGCAATAGTGTTACAGAATGACAGGTGTAGCACAGAGCTGTGTATGTTTTTGTCCCAGGAGTCTGAGGAGTGCAACTATGGACACATGGTGGTAATACAGCAGCACAGGATGGCAAGGCAGCACAGTAGAGATATGATGTCAACAGGTATGCTAGTATATGTGTATGGCTCACTAGGTGCATATGTGTAGAACATTGTATCAGGGACAGTGGAGACAGTCTGCGTCATTGTGCTTCATACCCTGTGACACAGTCTACTACCCTTGATACATGTCAACTGGGTAGTCTTCAAGTACAAGTGTAGATGGTGGTGGACATTATGCTCATGTAGAGGAGGGCAATTTAGACCCAGCGTCTAGACACAGGGCCATAAAGTGCATAACTAATGCACAGGGGTAAGCCACATGGGCATGTCTCTAGTGCTGTCAGGGGACATATTTACACACACCCACGCACATGTTGGATGCTGTAAGAGTAGAATCCCTACCTATCTAGTATTACACACACTATAGCTCACAGTACTCATTACATGTCCCATGCTGTTTATCTGTTAATACACTGTCAGCCACTGCTCTTAAGGTGGATGACATCAGCAGGCCTTGTAATGGAGGCAAATGTTGAGGCCAGCAGCTAGTCAGTGGGCATAAAATGCATAACCATTGTATAGAGATAGCTCATAGGGACTTGTCTAATGCACTGCAGAGGGATATATCTACACACATGAGTTGGATGCTGTGAGAGTAGAACCTCTACCAATCTAGTGTTACATATTATAGTTCAGAATACTTATCGCATGTGCCACACTGTTTATCTGATTATACACTGTCAGCCAGTACTCTTAAGATGGATGACATCGGCAGGCCTTGTAGAGGAGGGGATATAGAGGCCAGCAACCAGTCATAGGGCCATAAAATGCATACCATTGCATGGAGACAGGCCATATGGCATGTCCATAGTTTTGTGAGGGGATATTTTTATATACTTACACACATAGTTGGAGGATGTGAGGTTAGAACTCCTACCTATCTAGTATTACACACTGCAGCTCACTGTATATATTGCATGTGCCACAGGTTATGTCTGTTGTCCATGTTGCTGCAGGCACAGTACTTGTGGAGTAGGCAGAGTGGCCTTGCATTAGACAGTGTGTGCGGCCTGCAGGATGATACTGCTTGGTACTGTTATTGTAGTGTCCTAGGAGTGGGATACCTGGTAATATCCCTGCTATGTGTGTATATGTACCAGTCTGACCATATGTGGCTGTTTGCAGTTCGATAGGCAGACATGTGGCCAAGGACAATGTGGCCTGTGCAAGGCATGCATTGCACCCATTGTACATTACACCACCTACGTACCCATGTCTGTCTGCAGGGTGACAGCACACAGGCTCAGGGGTCTGTGTGTGAATGGATTATGTACTGTTGCAGCCTTGGTCTGGTGCCATCAGACAGCTGTTTTGATGTGTATGTGCAGATAACCCCAGCATTCAGGGGTATGTGGGAACATACATACATCCTTGCCCATATATATATCAATGGTGTATAACAGGGTTGTCTCCTTAAATGTAGTTCTGTGTGTCAGTAATGGAAATGAGTTCCATAGAAGTATGTGTGGAGTCTAAGTGTCATTGTACTGTTATACATTTAGTTTATTATTATTGTTATCTAGTTACTATTTAGAAAATTTGTAGCACTGTGTTTTACTTCTTATTTCTCAATGTTTGTAATTTAGAGCTTACTACGCAATTGTATCAAATTTGCTCCTGTATTTCCCCATGTCATGATAACCTCTACCATAGTCATACCTTGATTGTTATTTTTTACCATCTACCATGTCTTTCTGCGGTGCTTTTCTTGCCGGGCTTCCGCTAGAAAAGGACCTGTGCCCAGTCGGAATTTCCCAGTAAACAAATGTAAATAAATAAATAATAAATAAATACTACTGTATATAGCGATATATACATCTTGTTATCACATATATATGTGCCACATACTGACAGAAAAAGTTATCACGTATGAGGGGGATAGGGAGAGACAGATATGTATACTTAGCTGTATGTATGTACAGACATATTTCCACATATCAGGTCTTTGGGTGGTAGAGGCAACAGACTTAGGCTCAAGTTAATTAAGTGTAGGATCATGCCTAGTGTGATTGTCAGTACTTACAAGGTGACCCCAGGCCAGCGATACCTGTATTCCAGTCTGGAATTAGTGTGTGCTGCAGGCCATTGGTGGCTGTACCTGTTACCACAGTACTGCAGTTGGCTGATATTGTCCAAGGCATTACCCAGCTGTTTGCTGAACTTAACATGTGTCTCACACTTTGGAACTCTAGAGAGCTTGACAGACTGTCTAGACACTTGCAGCATATTTTTGGCACATTTCACATAACATTGTTGTTTTCTGGTAAACTAGTGGCAAATCAGTCAAGTCTGCAGTAAATTAATACTAACAGATTCTTTAGTTTCAGACTCCATGCACAGCAGGTGAGTCATGCGAATGCAGGGCCTGTTATTCTATTCACATTTTTTGCTTGCAGGAGCAAGTATTTAAAACATGTCCCAAGTTGTAGTCCTTGGTCTCAATTTTATCCACTGTATCACAACAGATTTGTTGTTGTCAGAGATTGATAGGTATGATGTGACTGGGTTGCATAGTGAAACACCACATACAGGGTGACAGTATGCATACCTCACACTGTACATGTTTTTGCAGAATGTCCACCATTTTGCCCCATATCTCTGCTGTGTTCTTTATACATTTGGGGTTTCCCAGTGCTATACCGTACATCGGTCACTGACTTGTTCTACCTGCTGACACATTTAACTGATGGCCTTTACATCCTGCAGCTAATCTGACCTGTTGCAGCCTGCTGTTAAACTAACTACCTGGTGGGTTACTCAGAGCATATATAATGTTTGTCTGTAGGTATGGCCCTTAGTGCCCCCAGTCACTTTGTCTTTCTCCAGCTTTCTTGCAGTAACAGATTGAGGGGTTCTGACAGTTTGTGGGATTACCACCATATGTGTACCCCACATGCAAAAGATATTGGATGCTGCTAGATTTGAACCATCAACACCATCACACATGATACTGTCGCTGGTCCAGAGGGGCACATCAGCCACCAGACAGAGGGTTTTCTCCTCATACTGTCAACAAGATAGGGGAATTTTCTGGACTCCTGGTATATCATTGCAGACTTACTGTTATAGCAGTTGTATGGCAGCACTGATGTGTTTAGGGTGGGGGACAACCAACCTATGCTCTGCTGGCATAGACAGTCATGTGATTGTCCTATGAGCCCACTGTTTGGCATCTCCCTGGACTACTGTAGTGGAGTTTGCAGCCATGTGGCCTAGTGGCTAATTTGGGGCACATACTTGTGAACAGAGTACCTGTTGTCTCAAGTGTCTGTTACATCTGTACAAGTATCCCAGTATCCCGGTATAGGATCATAGGTTCATAGGTTCATAGGTAGGTACTAGGCTATTGGCCCTGGGGCCTATACAAGCCCAGCCAAAAAGGAATCCTGGCTTTTGCCACCCAAGAAAATGATTTTCCTGTGCCACTGTCGAGCAGAGCCACAGAGGTGATCCCGGGGTAAATTTCCTATTTCCCATCCAATCATCAAGATTTTTCTTGAAGAGTGCTAATGAGGAGCTTGGTTTGATGTAGATAGGTAGATTATTCCAGAGTATGGGAAGTCTCTGGGACAGGAATCTATCCCTCTGGCATGTTCTGCTTATTGTGGTGACAAGGTTTAGGTCCCTAGAGCATGTAGCTTGAACGGATTGGGATTTATTTAAGTGGAGCATGTCCAACAGCTCTGGGTTTGACATAGCTTTGTATGTTAAGCAGAGATCACCTCTGAGTAGGCAATATGAGATGGACTAAAGCTGGAGTTTTTTGAGACGGTCTGCATAGGGCATCTGTTTGAGGCCGGTAATCCTCTTTGTGAGGTATTTCTGAGGCCTTTCCAGTTGTTGTAGATGTCTTGTGAGGTACATACCAAAAGGGGCATTGTACTCTATAATGGGTCTAATGAGTGATGAGTAGAGGGGAACAATGACCTCATTTTTTCTGGATGGGAAACCTTTTGTGCTGAGGTGTGCCACGTAAAAGGATTTCCTGACTACTGTGGCGATGTGATTATGAAAGGAGAGACTACTGTCCACCTGTGTCCCAAGGTCTCTTATCACACTTTTGGTGTTAAGTATATTACCGCCTATGTTGTTATCCATGGGTACAGAGTTTTTATCAAAGGGGACGACAATGCACTTTTTGGCATTGAGCTTGAGGCCATGGCTTTGACACCAGGCATCTGTCTCAGTAAGGCTCTTTTGTAAGATGTCCACATTGTTAGGAGTTTCGATTATGGCTCCTAGTTTGCAGTCATCTGCGAACTTTGTTAGCCAAAGACCTTCTGTGTTAACCTGTACTTCAGAGAAGTAGATACCAAACAGGAGAGGACCCAGGACTGAACCCTGTGGTACTCCACTTGTCACTGGCCTGAAGTCGAATTTGAAGTATGCTACTTTCACAGTGTGGGTTCTTGTTTACCTTGTTTAGTGAGTTTATCTATAATTCCAGAGTGAGGGATGGTGTTGAAGGCCCTAGCAAGATCTAGATAGGCTGTGTGAACCACCTTACCCTTGTCTACGGCTTTGGTGACTGCTTCAAAGAAGTCTATCATGTTTAGGAGACATGATCTGCCTTTTACAAACCCGAACTGGGTGGGAGCCAGAGTTTGGAGATTACCAATGTCTTTGTTTGTAAGTTCCATGATGATACGTTCCATGGCCTTGTAGACCAGGCTCGGCAAGCTAATGGGGCGGTAGTTCCCAGGATCCGTGGTGGCTCCCCCCTTGTGGAGTGGGATAACCATTGCTGTGTGCCATTCAGCAGGCACAAAGCCTGAGGTGAGACTAGATCTCTCCAAGTAGCCCAGTAGCACACTATATATAGCCCACTACATTGCATACATGTGACAGGTCCATACATATGCTACCATATTATAGTATCCCTTACAGGTGGTGTACAGGAGAGTGACTTACCTTGCGAATGCAGCAGTCAACAGACCTGTAGTTTGGAGCTGCCTCTGTCTGATGCAGGCAGTCCACAGCTAATACATGGTGAGATGCAAGTTGTGTGGCCTGGCTGGCATCATTTTTATTGATAAGTATGCGGGTCAGTTTATACTGTCAGTCCCTAAGGTCCTAGGTTGTCAGTGCATGTGCTATGTGTAATTTCTTGGCCAAGGTCAGGGCATATTGGGCACGCCTCCATCTGCCTAAAGGAACAGCCTCGGGGGGGGGTCCTCCTCTGAGTCCCTTTGTAGGTGCAGTTGTGGTGGCCTAGGCACTGGTGGGGGGCTGCATATTCCTTCCCTTTGCGTATCCTGCTGCAGCTGTTTCTGTAGGATCATATTGATTAGCATGACATACTGTGAACATCTGTGCAAATGTGGCTGGAGAGTACTGCAAGGCTCCACTGCATATATCAAGGCACCAGAATCATGACTTCAACAGCGCAAACACATGCTCTATGATGTTCCTGGTTTGTGCGTGTGCCGCATTATGGCATTCTTCAGTGGGTGTGTATGCATTTTTGATGGGTGTCATCATCCACTGTTCCAGTACATAGCCAGCATCCCTAAATAAATGGCCATGTGGGATGTCCCCCCCTCGCAAACATCTGGTACAGCTGTGACGCATGCCAAATATGGGAGTCATGATGATTGCTAGGGCTGTCAGCACACGCATTCATGATAATGTCCTGGGCATTGCACATGACCTGGCTGTTGTTGGAGTGATACTCCTTGTAGCTGACATAGATTCTACCCTCTTCACCAGCAATCTATGGCACCTAGTACTTCAGGGTAGTGTGCTACATGATAGAAGATTTGCATACTGTTGGCCCTCTCACCAGGGGTGTGGGGAAGATAAATGTGCTCACTGGCATGTGGTAGCATGGTATCCAGAGACTGGTGGAGTACCCTGGAAGCAGATGTCTGTGAGACCCCCATCATGTCCCCAGTTGGTCTTTGGAAAGTACCTGTAGCTATCCAAAGGGCTACACATAACTTTGTTTACACTGGGATGGGTTCCCCTCTGTTGGCTCTGGGTCTGAGTTGAGGGCGGCAGAGCTCACTGAGTTGTTGTAGTATGTCCCTGTCCACCCTGGAGCACTCTACAATCTCCAGTTCATGTAGCTCCTGGCAGGTTACCCTGGGCCTGAACACTCACCTACTTCTCAGTCTAGGCCTATGGTCAGCATCAGCAACAGCTGCATTGACCTCAGCATCTAGCACATACATATGTAGCAGACCTGCAGTGGCTCCTAGCATTTTTTAAGTTAAAATTCCCAAGTCTGTACTCCAATGATGCAGAGTTTGGCAGATTTTAGGGTGTATACATACTTTATAGTTCTCTGCTGTAGATGTACTCCATGTGATTGGCTAGCGATGATGCATTCCACCTGCCAAGTACATCATTAAGGGGTTTAATAGCCCTAGTTTAGGTGCAACAGGGCTCATCAGCAATTAGGCAACTTTTTTTTTTTGACAGCCTTCCTTTCTGAGCACTGCAGCACACAGTGCAAACCTGCGCTGCAGAGGTAAACAAGGCTTAGCAGTGAGTAAACATGCCCCCATGGAAGGCATCCTCAGCATGGCTGTGCACCACGCAAACATGCTCAAACACCCTCAAACATGCTGAAACGTGTGCCCCTAAGGTAAACAAACCTTAGCATTCACCAGACACACACCCCTGCTCAGCAGAGCAGTGAGCCTCGCAAACAGACACTGCTGAGCTCCAATGAGCTTAAAAGTTATACCCCCCCCCTTTTGATGTCAGCTACCTCTTCTGTGGATACCAACACGGTTCTGTGCCTACACGGATGGGATCTGTGGACACAAACACCCATTTCTGCTATTCAGTAAACACAGCTCATTTGCATAAAGATCCGTGCCACAGTACCTGGTAACTACACAGATTCAGGCACTGCATTGTTAACAACCACAGCAGTCCTACGTTGAACATACCCCACACAGGGTCGTGTAATGCATTACTGTTGCATACTCACAAATTCTGCTTTTTACAATATATTTTTTTTCTATAATGGCATGTTTGTGCACTTCGGCGAGCTGCGCAAACATACCCATGGTATTAAAAAAAATTATTTTACATTATTTTCCATACGGTTTTGGACACACACTGTTTACTTTTGCACATATCCGTGTCCTCTCTACTGTTTCTGCACTGTAACTCCACTTTTATAGCCTCTGTTTTCATTTTACCTTCCTGTACACAGAATTTTTCCATGTACATTATGGACACCAACACAAGGTCTGCACGACTGCCTATCTACCTGCCTCATTTGCATGCATTTCACCTACTTATGAGGTGATTTGCATGCTATCGACACTTCCATGTTTACACACTAATCCACACCCCTCAGCTCCCTTTACACATCTGCTTACTTTCGTGTAAGCACTATACCACTATGCCTACATGGAAAATAAGTCTGTGTTGGCTTTATTAAATCCCCCCCACTGTGTTGATGTCTGCTTACAGTAATATTAAATACAAGCCACATGTAACAGTAAACCTCTAAGCATTTATTTTTCCAATATATTGGTTGTGAGAAGATATTCATAAAAGGATCGTATGCGAGTATCTTGTCATTTTTTCTTACTAATAAAATACATTATTCAAAAAAAAAAAAAAAAATATATATATATATATATATATATATATATATAAAGAGAGAGATAGAGAAAATGCATCACTGATATAACATTATCTAGAATACCCAATGATTCTCTTTCACTTCTTTTCTGAGGTCCATTTTATCCTATTTAAGGTCTTGAAAGCTGGAGCCTCTGACAACATTAAACTTGTGAATAGCACAAAAACACACCTGAATTAAACACCAGTCCCCATCTGTGTTATTCTTATCAGAATGTATTATTTCCAAGATACAGAAAAGATGGTTTCAGGCACACTTCTATTTTTTCCCTTCCAGCAACAAGAATATAATTTTTAACTATATTGGGTAGTTAAGTATCTGATGGTATGCAGAGGTAAGTCACATCTGCATGCTGTACTTCATAAAATTGTAGCATGTAGCTGGCCACAGTACCACACAATCTCCTAGCTTTAAATTGAGCATATGGTATGTAAGGCAAAGCAGAATATTCATAAACAGTATACTTTGTATAATGCCTTGAATCATGGAATAAGGCTAACTGACTTATACCATGTTGCCTGGAGTTATAATGCATTGATTTTTATGAGATGTCAAATTGTAGTGTAATGTCTTCTCATCATGGTGTAAGTGACTTACTCCTTATTCAGAAATTTGTAAAAATGTTAATAAATAGTTGTCTATTGAAGTATATTGGTTTCCTCTAGAAATACTCTTAAAATAGCCAGTATTAAGGCACATTTGTCCCAGCTATACATGTATCTTACTTCTCAAATACAAATGACTACTGTACAATGTTGATTACTAAGAAATTCAGTCTTATACTTTCAGGTTTACAATTATAATTTTATTACTACCTCACAAGTAAAAAAATGTGAAGACGAATGATGACTGTAGAACACAAAATCAATAAATAAGTTTAAATGCACATGCATGAAGGGAAACTGTGTCATTCATCCTTGCGTTCTGAACAAGATCTTTTATTAGTGATGCTGGATGAGCACATTTCACACTGTATGAAGAAGCGCTTATCCAGCATCATCATTAATAAAGGATCTGTATTTCAACTCATAAACAGCCTCCGCACTTCATTGAGAAAATAAAAGTAGCCATGCACATACGATTACATTAGTACTCATTTACATACTCCAGGAGAGCTAGATCAGCTGAAAAAAATCTTTTTTTTTCAAAAGGCTTTTAAGGTCTGTAGCCTCCTAATAGTGTTTTTCATAACTATCCATTTGGTATTTCTACATTTGCCCCTTTTGTCCTCTTAGCTGGGAGGAAGGGGTTGAATAACAGGACCCACACCCTCACATGCTCTGTAGAATTTGTACTACTTTCTGAACTAGCAGACAGCAGTTCTGCAACAGTAGGTAGCATTAGCTGAGTATACGTTATGAGTACTGGAAGTACTTAGCTACCTCTAACCATTATAAAATGAGACAAGGACATACAGCTTTCTCTAAATATATTTATTTTATGTACCATGCTTTATTATCACCACACAAAATATGACATATGAATATCATGGGAAGTATATAAGCTGCACATCACGTGATAGCATTGTTAAGTATGTTGACACAAGCTTATTGCAATGACAGTGTAACAAGGCTGTAATTAACCCTTCAGGGCAGAGTAATGTATCGGCACCCCCAAAGTGGCTTGTCTAACCGTCTGCTCCTTAGCACACTGTACATTATTGAGTTATAGCATTTGAACTCCATACTCATCCCAGCCATAAAGCTGGAACAGTGCCCCAGGAATTTTGGGGGATTGCAAGGCGGGAAGGCTGCCCATTGACCATCCTTTCATAGGCAACTGGTGGAGGGCACTTCTGAAGCCTCTCTTCTGAAACAGGAAGTGGAAAATTGTTGTCCATTTCATTAAATAAAGCCCTCCATTCTTCTCACAGCCCCAAAAACAGGTTTCTTCACAAAGGAAGACATTTGCTCACAGGGTCAAAGGTATATAATACACTATTGATGACTAGGGCCTTTATAAGCCTAGCTGTGCAACCAATTGTGTCCCTATGTATTTTGGATATATATATATATATATATATATATATATATATATATATATATATATATACACATACACACACACATATATATATATATATATATATATAGAGAGAGAGAGAGAGAGAGGGGGTATGTTAGTTAGGAAGTTTCTAAACATTATGTGGGAGTATGTTAGTTTGGACATAGTTATTGCCTGCTTCTGCTTTTCAGGAACATGGGGTGGAATTCCTATTTCCTACTCATTGGCCAAGGTTATGCTTAAACAGGGTTAGGGATGGACTTAGCTTCACACAGATGAAGACCCTGTTCTAGAGCATGGGAATCCTTTGAGGCACATCTCTCAAGTTATTATGCCCTATTCATGTCACAAGCAAATTTTTTTTTTTTGGATTTACTGGCTCTGTTGCTGTTTTTTTTTTTTTTTTTTTTTTTTTTTTTTTTTGTGGATATGGAAAAGGGCCATCAGGTACATCCCAAAGGGGGTATTTTACTCAATGGCATGTCTAATAAGGGCTGAATAAAGTAGCACTATAACTTTTGTGGACCTAGATGCCATGTTCTTACTTAAAAGTTGGATGACATAGAATGA
This sequence comes from Protopterus annectens, assembly GCF_019279795.1. Taxonomy (NCBI): domain Eukaryota; kingdom Metazoa; phylum Chordata; order Ceratodontiformes; family Protopteridae; genus Protopterus; species Protopterus annectens. The sequence goes on along the minus strand of NC_056748.1, from coordinate 968,956,357 downwards.
TTTTCTTACTACTGTGGCCACAACTTGGTAAAAGGCCAGATTACTGTCTTTGCATGTTCCAAGATCCCTCACTACTAAGCCAGCTCTTATGGGTATCTTATCAATGGAGTAATTAGCCTGGGTGGCTGTTTTCCTCAAAGGCACTATAATGCATTTCTTGGCATTGAGTTTTAATCCATGACTTTGGCAGCAGTCATTTGTCTGTTTTAGACCCTCTTGTAAAATGTTTGGGTCATGGAGGTAATCTATGATAGCTTCCAATTTGCAGTCATCTGTGAACCTGGTCTGCCAAATGCCCTTGACATTAGCCTTTACATCCAAGAAATAGATGCCAAATGGAAGTGGTCCCAGCACAGAGCCCTGAGGTACCCTGCTTATTACCATTTTCTTACTGGAGGTGGCCCCTCACCAGTCCTAACTTCCTGGGTCTTGTTTGTGAGCCAGCTGGTAATCCAGAGAGTTACGTAAGGGTTTTTGCCAGTTTGGTGATTTTGTCAACTATTTCCAAGTGGGTATTTTATTGAATGCCTTAGCTAGATCCAGGTAGGTGGCATGCACCATCTTCCCCTCAACCATTGCCTTGTCTCTGGACCACTCCCAAAATATATCCATTGTAGCCATTTTATTGAACTGACACAACACCAATAAACTGTTAATAATTATTATTACAGTGTAAGCATGCTGTAATTAAATCTTCTGTCCAGTCTGACCAGGGTAGCATACCAACCTACCCTCCTCCCCCACACTGGCTTGTTTGGACTACTGGCCCTCTTCCTGTTATATGTTATCAAGGTGCAATGTTTGAGGTTCTTACTTACTCCAGCCATCATGTCATCCCAATAGCCCAGAAAATAAATGTAAGGGTTGAAGGCCACCCCTAAACCTCCCACAATGCAAAGACTGCTCCCTCCCCTTTCCTGGCCATAAAATGATACCACGGTCTTTCAACATTTTCTAAAAGGAGTATTTGACAACTTAAAATGGTCTACCAATAAGTATACATCAATCCATTTAATAAACCAGTAATGCACAGTAAATCATACTGAATAAAGTAATTAAATGGAGGTGGATCAGACAGAGCACAAATTAATGACATCTAAAATGTGTTAACCTGTGAAAGTCATAAAATGCCTTGGACATAAGATGAGAAATGCAGATTAGACAAGTGTAGACCAATATTGGGCCCTTATCTGAAAAACAAATCACAATGTTCTAAGATGTGAAAAACAAAAAAGGGCATCTCCAAATACAATGTGGTTAAGAAACTTGCAAGCTGGCTCAGTTACTGCAGGAATTAACATGGTAGTCTACTGAAGCTTGGCAATGGTAGCTGACCAGACCAGTACAGGCTGTGGGAAAGAATGCTCTGCCACTATGAGGACTTTAAAATGTCAAACAACAAACTCCTGTTTGGCAACAATCTGATTTCATTTTCAACATTGTGAATTAACATATGTGGCTGTTCAACTTGCAAAATAACACTACCAGAAGTCATCAGCATCTGTGCACAATGTAAATCAGGGTAGCCTCTTCATATGACTTCTACAGAGGCAGGATCTAGACCCAAATTTGAACTATTCAGCCTTAATGATGCTATCTAAGATGCTGACATAGTGAAAGCAAGACCAAGAATGACAATATGAATAGCACCTCAATAAAACAAACTGACAGCCATTAGAACTGATTACAGGTTAGCCCTACATGAAATATATAAGGAAAGCTGAAGATGATCTCCACCCAGTTCTCCTAATGACCTCAATGGATTTTCCTTCCCTGGTTAGACCTGATGACCTGCCAATATGAAACAAATGTGTGGAGATATCCAGAGCAGGAAAGCCCTACAAAGCAAGAGCTCTATAGATAAGGCTCCCTAGGGTAGGGCACTGGTGGTGCAATGATGACTGTTACTGCAGCAGGTGAACAGGCAGCTGCAGCAAAATAAGAGGAGGAGATTGTGACTAACCTTCAATATGGAGACTGAAGTACAGAGCAGTTACTGAAGATGGAAAGACTGGAGCTGCTAACAATATGACAGGCACTGGATGTTTTATCATGGAGCTTTTCTTTTTAAGCAAAAAATATAATATTAAATTATCACTTATGACATAGACAATCATACATTTATATAAATGAAAACAAACTATATTGACATATTTTCAATTGCAAACATTATACATCACTTATACTCTATCCAGTCATGGTCAGTCAAACATTACAAAGCTCATTCAATTCCTGCCTTCCCTTAAACTTCATTCCTCTTCCAAAACATTACTCTGTATGTATTGCTTCACAGTTTCCATTTTTTATGTAATTTGCCCTTTTCTATAGATCCCATTTCTAGTCGTTTTATGTATGTTACTATATTCACTACTTCTAGTACAGTTGGTTTAGACTTTGATTTCTGTTTTCTAGCAAATGCTTTTTTGGCAGCTACCAGAATTAAACAAAGCAAGGCCTTATTATATCTATGCAATTCAGATTATGTGTCATAGCTCAGAAAATCATTTCCTTTCTTACACCAATTTAGTGACAAATTATTTTGGTTAGAATAGTCGATGCAGGGAATTTTTAAAGTCTGCTAACTCATTACACTCCCGGAAAATATGCTCTCAATTGCCTCTTTCTTCCTCATCACACCTCCATCATTTAAATCTACATGAGGAAAAATTCTTTTGAAGTCTGCTTGCAGTAAAAAACTACCCATTCAAACACTTCCAAGCAAACAGCCAAAATCTTCTAGACTTTGAGCCATACATATATTCACACTTTATTTCTTTGTGAATTGCTTATCCAATCTCTTCCTAATCTTTTCTAATATCCCCTGAATGATTCTTATAGTTAGCATGCAATATTTTATATACCCTACTCATTAACCCTTTTTTAACAGCAACTTATACTCTACAGTCTACTAAAAACTATACCAGTGCTGGTCTTTTGCTTAGGATCCCCCTATGTCTCTCTCTCTCTCTCTTTGCCTATACTCTGATATCAATCCTTGATAGGGAAGACAATCTCTAGACTGTAGCCCAAATAAATTTTTGCTATCTTCTCATTTTTTACCTTTCCTTCTATAATTATTATCTCTCAATACTTTGGTTCCGTTGCAATTTTTTTCCAGGAAATTCCAACCCCCTCCTGCCTATTGTCTGTACCCCTAGTTGCAGTCAGACCTATTGGTAAAAATTTCCTTTCTCCATCTATGTGTTGGCTTATTTCTTAGAATACTTGCTGCTACTTTATGAATATAATATTCTGTATGGTTATTATTTTCCATAAGGATCTCCATCCAAAATCCCAGTTTCTCCTTGTGTTTTGTGCTAGTCCCTATTTTATCATCATCCTTTTCTACTTTGAAATATAGCTTTCTGCTTGTGGTATGTATAGCAGCCTTAAATGTGTGGTTCTAAAATACCACATCCAAATCAGGTAATCCCAAACAACCTTGTTCTATTCAAAGGGTCAACATATCTCTTTTCCCCTCATCCCCTCAGAGTTAAAATCCTTCAGCTCTCCATTAATTACTATCCTCACATTATCTGTTTGATAGAAATAAACCTGACCTGCGTACAAAACCAAAGGGACTAAAAACATTTGCACTGCTTGTATTTTGCTATGTCATTTACATCTAAATCAAAACTAAAAGGCAAATCGGCAATAAAGACTGGAGGCTGTAAAGGTAATGTTTCAAGTAAATGGACATCTAAAATACATTGATAATCAAAATTTCTGACATAGCAATATATGTGTCCTAAGATGTACAGGAAAACCAAATTACTATTTATGATAAAATGGGACATAGGTTCATAGGTTAGTACTAAGCTAAATACCCTTGTGAGCCATTTAAGCTTAGCCAATTATCCCTTGTGAGACTCAAACCCTGCACCTTGTGTTTGCAAGGCAAACACCTTAACCATTAGGCCACCCTCCCCATTTTAAGTAAAATTGCTCTGATTCAGCAAGTGAAGAGTATGATCAAATAGGCTACAATAATAAAGAAAATTATGATAAAATTTGCACTTTGGGGGGGGGGGGGTGAAGGATCATATTTAAGTGGATAGACTAAGAAATAATCAGCAAACCAATGATGACAAAAATGGAAAAAAAAGTAACAAAAACCCAGAGTTGGATCCAAATCATGTGGAGTTTACTCAGGAGGCATTACTGAGCCAAAGGATTAGTAGGGTCATCCTGAAAATTCTGTACCATTATCAAATTCTTATGCTGTATTGGCTAATGAGACTAATAATGATGGAAATGAAAGTGTAGCAAAAGGGAAACAGGTAAATATATACAGAAATGAACCAAAAAAAAGAGAAAATTTATCCAAAGAGGAAGTCACAATGCAACATTTTTTTTTCTAATAATATTAACATTTAGATTTCTAGTGTTCAATAGTAAGGAATTGCAAAGTGCTTGAATATATTAACAATGTATCTAAAAGTGTACAACACTGTTTAAAGATTTTTTATGGAGGGAAAGGGTTCAAGTCATTTGGATCACATCAGTGTTCTAGGATAGTTACTTTTATTGTACTGCAGAATGTTGTTTTTAAATGATTTCACTTAAACCAGGTAGAAATTTAGTAGTGGACTCAGAACGTGGTGGTAACAGACGAAGAGTAATTAACATATGTATCTATATGACATTAGCTAGAAGAAAATAGCTGTGGGATAATACAGAGATATGGTTATGCACAGAATATCCTGTTATATGAACAGCAATTTTTAATTCTGGACTAATAGTACAAAAGAAAAGAAATAAGAAAAAGGAGTTAGAAGATGTGTATGTTTTGCAAGTCCTTAATAAATAAAACAAATTCTATGTTCTAAGTGAAAAAAAGGCCTACCTACTTAAGTGCAAATTTTATCTGCTGTAATATATTATATCTTTACTAACAGTGAACTATTTAAACAAAATGAGATAGTAGAAATGTGCTTAGTAGGAGCAAGGTGGTCATAAACTAATTATAATTAGAGAAGATTGCAGGATAAATATGCAGTATTAGTCTGCTTAACCAGGAAGGTATTTAAGCCTAGAACATTTTATGAGAAATATGAGGCATCAATGCATTTAACCAAATATGCAATAGAAAGTGTAATGAAATGGATAAAACTTTTAATTTAATTTGTTTGTTTGTGTCTTTCGGCTTTTCCCGGTTAGGGGTCACCACAGCGGAACTCCAGTCCGCTAATGATTGATAGTGTATTTTTACATACCGGGTTACCAGTAATAGCTGAAATTAACCGTAAAATTGCAGTGTTAATTCAACCTCGAGAAAATACAATCTTTATTATAATTTTATTAGAAAAAATTGGAAGAATGGCAATATATGGCAATATAAGAAACTATTAATAGCATATATTCTTTTACTAACCATAATACTCCTGATGCTGACACAGTGGCACAGCAGATAGTGTTGTCACCCCACAGAAAGAGGGTCTCTGGTTCAGTTCTCAGGTTGGATGCCTTCTGTGTTGAGTCTGCATGTCCTCCTTGTGTTTGCATGGGTTTCCTCTGGGTGCTTCAATTTCCTCGCACATTCCAAAAGCACACAGTGGACTGGACACTCTAACCTGGTCATAGATGTAAGGGTGTGAGTGTGCATGCAAGTGTGTTTTGTGGAAGAGCTACCCATCAAGGCAAGTCACCTTGTGGTATGAACTTTGGCTGTAGATGGTTGTCACCGTTGAAGTGACAACTTGACCCGATGTGCAAAAATGGGAAAAGGGGTTGTGAATGGCTGGTTGGATGAATGTAAGCAGGTGAAACTTTTTTTGTCAGGCTTTTTATAAAGGTCAATGAATAACCTTTGTAGCTGGTAATAATGTTATTATGTAATGTTGCTGCATTGCTTGGTAATTGAAATAAAATTAATGCAACCCCTAGTATTCTCAATAGGCTGAGAGGGAGGAATTTATTTCTGTTCATACGCTGGTTGAGTGACAGCATTCCCATCATAGCAGCACAGCAAAAGCAAGAAAGTGCACAAAAAGATGTATTAATATCTACTGCAAGTTTGGATGAAGTATCAGATGTGAGGGTGATTGCCAATGTGGAAAGTGGTCTGAATGCTGTGATACTGAGTTACCTATTAACAAAATTGATCAAAAGGAGAGTCAAGAATTGTTCAGAACTGCTTCAGTGAAGAGGTTTGTGCCGTTGGTGAAACTCAGTATTCAGCAGGTATTGTTGTTACATGGAATCAGTTCACAGGCAGACAGAATTTCTGACACATTTCCTGTTCAGCAGGCCATGAGTAAGGTGGAAGTGAGAGAACAGAAAAATGGAACTGAGTTACACTGAGCATATGCAATGGTAGCTGTGGCAAAGGAGGGCTGGGTTGAGCAGCTTTTCCAGATAAAAAAATGGTGATCGATGTACATAAGTTCTACAAAAGGTAAACCATTGGATAGTTATGTGGTTTTGTTTTAATGCAAGATGCATTTGTTCTATAATTCATTTTTGGTAAGTGAGCAGTTCTATATTTTAACATCTGAATCTTTTTTTATTTGTTGTATACTTTTGCTTTAAAATTTGTAGTAATTTTTCCATGAAATTAACATATGTTTTTCAAGTACTCAAATAAAATAATGTAAAATACTTGTGGCTATTTGATTTATATGTGATGATGTGTCTGGGCAAGACATAAGAACTTTTTTGAATGTTATGTATAATTCAGTGGATGTTGTAAAGAAACAAGGGATGAAAGAGAGTTGTAGACTGGGTCATGGAATACAATAACCTGCTTAGCATTAGTACTGAAAATTGCAAAGGGGGAAATTTGATGTTTCCAAGTAAATGAAAAGTATGATTTTTTTCTTCATCATTTACATGCATTTATTAATGAATGACACAATATAATATACCAATGCAGGGAGATGGGATATACAATACAAAATTGTGTTATTTTTTAAGTTTTTATTTGATTTTACATTTTCTAGCAATAATTCAACAAGTTAAAGCAAAATAAAACAAAACTATACACAAAAATTCATAACAAGAATTATATGCATGTAACCATTAGTACTTTTCTAATAGAATATTAAATTTTTGCCAGACTATGTACTGATGAGTTACATTTGTAGTTCTCATTCTTATAGTCAATATTTCATTTCTACAAACAAATTTGTCTAGACAGCTACATTCACTAGTAAAAGAGAAAGTAGTTTTGCATTTCCAGTTTTTACCCATAACTTTCCTAGCAATTGTTAGGACAGGCCAAAGAATATGTATTTGCTATACTGGAATAACTTCTGGGATTGGGGCATTGAACAAAATCAAGGAATCTGTAATAGTACAATTATCTGATCACAATGCTTGGCAAAAGCTTTTAAAATCAGTCCAGAAAGATTACTCTATGTTACATGCTATCATCACATGAATCCAATCTGTATCAAGGGCTTCATTGCATGTCCAGCATTTTATTTATTTCAATTTATAAATAACAGCAATTTTGTGGGGTGTTAGAAAAACTCTGTGTAAAATTTCCAATCTTCCAGTATAGAGAGGACATTGATTTTCCTGTAGATTGTAAGGGTAGTTTCTTACTTTTCTCAGAAATTTCCTCATTATTTATTTTTGTCAAGTAATTCCAGTATATATGATTGGCAGATATGACTTACCTTTAGATGGACTATTATTTATATTAGAAAAGTTGTCTAGGATTTTGGAATAGTTTGTTTGTATGTCTAATTCTGTTTTAATTTTGTCTTGAATATATTCCTTACATGTTTGTATATCTAACCAACTATTTTCCAAACTGTATCTAGCAATCAGATAATCAGCCAAGTGCATTTTATTCCCACTCAGAAAATGATGCCATTAACTTCAATTACTATTCTTTAAGTCAAACATTTTGCTTGTATTAAAGACATTAAGCATCAATTTGTGAAAGCTATAGAAGATAATATTATTAGTAAATATTTGAATAGATAATTTGAATTCATGAATCAATTGAATATCAATAGAACTTGATTTATGAAAAGGTACAGAGTAAATTTATGTTTTTCATTTAATATATAGTCTTTTAACCCCCAAAAGGCATTGATGTCTAAATTTGTATTAGTTTCTATTGTAGATTTGTTATTATCGATTAGTATATTTTCAGGCATTGATCTCCAACAGGAAGTATATAAGAGGAAGAGTATTAATTTAATAATTGCAGATTTAGAATATAAGTCAATATTGGGGAAACCAATGTCCCCCCTCCCAACTTTTGATGTGCCAGTCTAATGAGATTCTTGATTTTTTTGGGATAGCATTGCAACTTTAGGAAAATAGAAATTATTCTTTTAAAACATTTTTATAAGGGGAAGAATTGACTGGTTAAAAAATAAGATTTTTGGTAAGGTTATCATTTTGATCAACATAACTCTATCCTCAAATGTGAAAAATAAATTATTCCAATTGTCTGTTAATTTGGACATTGTATCAGTTAGGTTTTGGAAGTTAACTAACATTGATTTTTATTATTAGTCTCAATAATAATTCCTAAATATTTTAACTGCAAATTGTCCCAGCCAAATTTTTGTAAGAGTTTAACTTAGTGGCTATCCCTTTGTTTATGAGCAAGGTTATTGTTTTATTGCGATTATATTTCAGACCTGAAATCTTTTCAAAATAGTCCCTAGAGCTAACTATATAATCCAATGTGAGTTCAATATTACCACTAGTGAGCAGAATGTCATCAGCGAAAAGTTGAATTTTAGGAGATTTTTTCATTTAATTTTAAACCTTTAATGTTTGTGTTACATTTTATATAGTTACAAACACTATAATAAGTGCAAGTTGCAAATGGGATAAAGGGCATCCCTGTTTGGTGCCTTTTAAGATAGCAAAAGTGCCAGATATAAAGGAGCCTGTTTTGACAAAAGAAAGTAAGTTAGCATAAAGCTTTTTAATTAACTTTATGAAATCAGTGGTAACATTATATTTATTTAGTACTCTGAACAAGTATGACCAATTCACAGAGTCAAATGCTTTATCCATATCTAAGCTTATTATGGATAACTCTTTTTTATTTTTGTTTGCCATGTCAATTAAAGAAAAGATTGTGATATTATCTTGAACTTTCCTATTAACTATAAACCCAGTCTGATCTTCATTCAATTTAATCTTTTTGCTAATACAGACATGAAAATCTTGAAGTCTATGTTTAAAAATGATTTAGGTCAATAAGAAGAACATAGAGCAGGTCTTTATCTGATTTTAAAATGGGTGTAATAAGAGAGCTTAACTTCTTAAAAAACATTTCATAAAATTTTTAAAATAATATCAGGTAAAAGTTTATGTAGCTCAGGATTTATCCCACCCATACATGGTGCTTTATTATTTTTAAGATTTTTAATTTGGTCTTTTAATTCCTTAAATGAAAAAGACTTAAAAATCTTGCTTTTCTGTTCTTTTTATAGTGTATTATGTACATTTTCTTTTTAAAAAACTATCCAATAAGTAGCTGTTACTCAGGTTTGACTTTGTTTTATTTATTTATTCATAATATTTGCTAAAACATTTTAATATATCTTTCAGATCTGTAGGTTTAATAGTCTTTTTCCCTTCTTTATAAACAAACTCCTTGATCTGGTTTATTTTATTTATGTTCTTCAATCCAATAGCTATTCTATGAAGGCTCTTGGGGTTTATTGAATATGACTGTAACTTATTTTTTCTAGATTAATGAAAATCTTATGATGTAAGATTTTTAGGTATTTCTGATTTGGATTTTTTCAACTGTGTGCTTGCAGCTTTATCATTGGATTTAAGGTTTAATTTATCAATTTCATCTTGGAGAGCATTTAACTCTTTATCCCAATTCTTTATTTTACAAATATACCAGTTCTTTACTTTAAAATATAAGTAAGCTTGTAATATGTCCCACTGTATGCGATCAGTGTCCTCTCCATTATTGTTAAATTCCATAAATTGATTTATCTTTTTTAGTACCCATTCATTAAAGCCTTTTACTTAAGTCATATGTGCTGGAAGTCTTTGGCAAGAAATTAAATTGCTTGGACTTATGGTTAATTTAAATGTAATAGCATTGTGGTCAGATAAGGAACATGAAACTATTAGTGCCTCCTCTATTTTGGAGTATAATGTGATAGATACCAGTACATTATCAATATTTGTTTAGTCCCAAATCTAAAAGAATAGTAAGTATATTTTAAAGAACCATCTAATTTTAAATCTGATATATCTCTCATATACATTGTATTAATATAACGGTTTAAATGTTTTGCTACTGAAGATACCCTAATTTGTTTAACATGTGTAGTGTATTTGTCTGATAGATGCAGTTAAAAGCACCAGCTATCAACATTTCTCCTTTAGAGTATACTGTTATAATATCTAAATATCTCATAACTGAATTAGAACAAATCCCAGGAATCCAATAGGCATTTATAAGGGTATAGCATTTTCTTATCAATTTCTATTACCACCAATTCCAGCATACCATTCTTGTCAGAATAGGAATTCACTATACTGGGTATACCTGACATTTTTTCCAGAGAATAATAATATCTCTTCTTTCTGAACCAACTGAGAGCCAATTAAAACTGAATAATCTTTTAACAATAATCTATTTAAAACTTTAGTCAATAAACAAGTTTCCTGAAGAAAAACAATGTCTGCTTTATGTAGAGTTAAATACTTATTTATACTACTCCTCTTTAAAGGGTTATTTAACCCATTTATATTATATGAAAGGCATTGGCATGCTGGAATCTGTTGGAACAATAGGTATAGAAACTACTGTGAACTGGCTTAGTGCATTGAGCATTATGGCAACAAAAGAACAACTTGTTATGGATAAACATAATAAGGATTATTTGAAAAATTCAGAATTAGAAACATTTTTAACCTCCAACATGGATTAAAATATTTCAGGCTAGATGAAATGTTCATACAAGCTGCTTACTAACACCAAAACAAAACCAATCACATTGTTGCTACTGCTTCTATTACAAAACTGAAATTTTCTAAATGCATATTTTACACTTTTTAAGAAGATGTTACTAGAAAACAAACAAAAAGAAATACACAGCAAGGTTAATATATAATAAGACTTATCAAAAAGAACTTTAAATAACTATTAATTATAATACTTAGCATTCATTATGCATAACATTTATTTATATATTAATTATCATAATGAAGATATGCTCAGACCATTCTTAATACCTGAAGTATTTATATGAATTAAGAAACTCTGTATTATGAGTAAATCATGTGTTTTTAAGGTACATGTGCCTGTCTGTAATTTAACCAGAATAACACCAATGTCCTATATGTACAACACCGTATAACAAATAGATTACCTATACTTATTACACTTTGTAAAAAGGGTTATGAACCAGTACCTATATTAATATTCTACCTATATAAATTACTTATATTTCCACCATATTTACTACAACAACCTCATAACTGATTACAAATTCTCATCTAATCTCTCACAGAGACTAGAAGCTTGTAAAAACAGACTGCATAGATTTTGGCTATTTACATTTATATTCATTATCTAACAAAGCTGAATTATAAAGCAAACTGCTAATGTTTGTATTTTATGCTGAAATATGTTATCTTAATGCAATTGTATGTGTTTTTCAATTTATGTTATTCCATTATTTCCTACGTAAAACACATATTTGAGTCTTTTGACTATAAAGTGGTGCTACAGTATTAGCTAGTATGAACAAATGCTTCAGCTAGGAATAATACTTATTAAAAAGTTCAGAATTATATTTACAAAAAAGTGTACCAACTGCAGCGGGAATAGGATAATAAGTAGTAATGTTGAAAACATTTAGCAAACATTTCCACTTTACTATTAATTGTATATTTGTGTATTGTGTTTGAGGTTTAATGAGAACATCTCTGTGTGTCCTATATTAAATATGTACCCTTTGTGCATCATTTCACTTGCTCCCTTCAATAATTAAACAGCTGCTCCAGGTGTTTACAGCTAAAATAAGCCATTCAGATGTCTAATGAATTACTATTATATTAAATTGCACTACTTACAGTTTGTCTTTAATACTGGGAAATATTTTAAAAAGCTACAGCATTTAAAAGTCCGTTTTAACTATTCTTTTCTGTGTTATTTAAGCTTTCTGCTTCTGAGGGGTTAAAGGTCATGTTGCACTTCCTCTCTGAATCAGGAAATGATTAGGAATGATTCAGAGAAAAGCAGACACACAGAGGTTTGGGGCAAGCTGAAAATATTCTTTAAAATCTTCTAAAGTAATTCGATGGGACAATAGACTGAAAAGAAAGTATTTAAACACAGAAGGCTTGTGAACACATTCTGAAAGCCACATTTTAACCAAAATACTTTTTTTTAAACATCAAATAAGCAGAGAAAGTTATACACCCATGATATATCACTAGAAAGAAAAAGGGATTAAAAATACATCAGTGCAGACATTTTAACCACATCCCCCACAGTCAGTAACACTGCATGTAAATACTGTGTTAAAGTATTAAAATTTAAAATGGTAAATAGTTTTAACATTCCCTTCTACACACATACATTTTCCAACAGTCAAACTAACTCCCAAACCAGACTCATTCTATTAAAGTTACTCAGTTACTAAACTATTATTGAAAAGGAAAGAATGAAAGGACAGAGAGAAAGGAAAAGGAATAAAATAATAAAAAAGTTTGAGTATGCTATTTCCCTTTAGATTCATAATAGTTTAGTTAAAATAAGCTTATTACTATATACTTTACTCTCATCTAGTAGAAAAACTGCAATGTTATAGCAACAGGGAGATTGATACTTATAAACTGAAATGAATGTAATGGAAATAGAAATGTATTGCATTTGAGTGATTTCAATTAAAAGATGTTTCAGAAATAGCCTATTTTAAGGCAAGTAAAATCTAAATAACTAACAGGTACTTTTATTTGTCTCTGAGCTGGGTTTTCTTTCAGTTTCTTTAACTTCATTGTAGCCTAGCTTTTTAAAGATACATTCAGATCCATATCATCAGTAGAATTAAGTACATTTTTCTGGATGAAGGAAAATGCATTTTGTAAGGAATCAGGTGTTTTCCCCCTTATTGCAAGAATAATCTTAATTTGCAGGGTAGATTAGGTGAGTTTCATTCAGGCTTTCTTCAGTGATTTTAACAGAGAAATATAAGCTTTTCTTTTTAAAACCACCAGAGAGGAATAGGCATTTTCAAATCTAATGAAAGAATCATCAAATTTTATAGGTGAAGCAGACCACCCTGTGTTCAAAGTTATATATTTGTCTTGACTAGAAATAAATTTGACTATTATAGGTCTTGGATTTGAAAGATTTTTTTATTTGGTGTTACTACAAGCAAAGATCTATGGGCCCTCTCTATGCTAAATGACATGGCTTCAGGAAGGTTTAATGTTTTAGGGATCCAAGTGGATAAGACGTTTGCTATGTTATCTCTTTCTAGTTGTTCAGCGACCCCATAAATCCAGATGTTGTTCCTCCTCACCCTATTATCCAGGTCATCAGTTTTTTCCAAGAACGTGTTGTTTTGTTGAAAAATAAAATCAATGTTATGTTTTCCTTCTCTAAGTCTATTGTCTATGTCAGTGATAGAATCCTTCATAGCAGATATCTGGAATTTCTGTTGTTTCACTACTTACTAGATTAATTCAATCTGCTTTGTATAATCATTTTTTATTTTGTCTACTTTGGAGTCCAATTTATCTAGTTTGAAGGCCAGGTCTTGTATACTACAAAGAATAGACTAACTCTTTCTTCACTGAATGTTCTTGTGAAACCACTTTAGATTGGTTCACCTTCCTTTGGTAACTCTTTATTTTGAAGTTTTGACAGGAATATATTTGAAATGTAAAATATTTTTCCACCAAAATCTCCCTAGAAGTTTCCAACATGATATTCAAGCGTATTTGAATTATTTTTTTGATGAAAATGATAATTTAATCCTGTCAAAAATCTATAGGAGAAGCAGAACAAAATTTCTTGCCCATGCTCCCCAACACAGAAATGTGCTTTAAAATACTCCTGGTGTTCTGTGGAAGGGGTTTTGTGGTTTGATGACCGGGGGGGGGGGGGGGTAGAGAAGAAGGAAAAAGAAAAGGAACAAAAAATCAAAGGCAACTGGAAGGTGATAAGTCAAAGGCTGAGTTAATCATGTTATTCAAAAATCATACAGTGTCTTAAGATATATGTGCTAAGCATGGAAGATGAAATTGATTCTTGATATGAACAACAAGAATCAGATTATGCTAAATTAAGAGTCTGATAAAATATCGGACTGCAAATAGATCTGAGTGTCTGGCAACTGAGGAAGGGCATGAGGGCAAAAATGAAAATTCAGCTAGGATGTGGGTTAGGGTTAGAAAGAAAAAAACTGTAACCCATAAATTTTACACTAAAGAAAAGGAGTATTTTTTCTGTTTTATCAGTTATTGTAATTAATTTAGAAATGAACTAGGAAGGTTTGTTATTTTATATGGTGTAAAAATAAAAAAGGGAATGTATGTTTGATAAATATAAGTTTTTTCAGTATGAACTTAAGTCAACAATTTCAAGCATTTGGGAAAGAGAAGTAATATGGAGTATGGAGAAGGAAGAGTGTTCCAGATGAACCATTTTGATGAACACCCATGAGTAAAAGGCTTTGCATGTTATCATAAAAGAGTCAGAGACAGTAGTTATATGGCACTATTGTATTAGAGAAAGAATGGTATGGTTTATTATACTGTATGCATATATAGATATTTAAAAAAGAGGACAGAAATGTTTGATGGTATTGTGATTACTGTATTACTGAATATGGATATTGTTACAGTGGTAGATTTTAGTTGTGATGTAAGGGCAATAAAAACAGACTGTGGATATTAAAATTAATTGCACAGAGGCAGGTAAGAACAAGCTGGGAATATATATAAATATATATATATATATACAGGAGGGAGAGTATAAATACAGACTAGATCATGTTGTGTTTTCTAGTGAGGAGAAAGAAGTTGAAGGGTGGATAAATACAACAGGCTTTTCCAATCATGAAACAATGAAGGAAAGCCTGGGGAAAATGGAATGCTACTACAATTGAGAAAGGGGTAGAAAAGCATATAATATATTGAACGTATGAAAACAAATGAGGTAAATCATTTAAGATTTATATGGCTATAAGTTATTTTTATTGTATTGGATGGAGTGAAGTACAGAATATAAAAAAGTATACAGAGTGATAGGGATGGGTACCACACAGGAAAGATATGTATAAAGAATATGGAAGAAATTCAAGTAAAATACATTTCTACATTAAATAAAATGAAAATGGAGAATTGGTTAGAAAGTTAGATGCATTCAGTTAAGGGGGAGATAGGCAGTTAAAGGGAAGAAGAAGGGAGTATCACCTTTTCTGAGTAAGAAATGAAGAGCAGGGGAATGCGTTACAATAAGATACCGCTGAAAGAAAAGGTTTTGAGCTTGAGAAGGATGGCATAATAGAAGTGGTTTGGCAAAGGGGAGATAAATGATAAAAAAATGAATGAAGGGATGGTAGAATGGGAAGTGTTAATACAGGTGAGCAGGAGACTATAAAGGCTGATAAGGAGTAAACCTCTTACAAACTGTAATTGGAGATGGGGGGAGGTTGGTGTACATGTCATGGATGGAATAGGATTTATAAGGACATGGATGAAAAATAGAAGTGTTTATGGGGCTATAAATGAGCAGTTATAAGAGGGTTTAAAGAATAAGGGAATATGTGTTTGTGCGTGTGTGTGTGTGTGTATGTGTGTCTATAGAAAAAGGAAGAAATGTATAAGGCAAATGATCAGAGACCAGTTGCTTTGTATAATTTTGCTGCAATATAGGAATGAAGGTACTGCAGAATAGACTTGATTTAGTGCCTGGCAAGAAACTTGTATATGAAGTTCATGGAAGAAATGGGAAAATGCATTTAGTTATAGTAAGAGAGGTATTGGTTTGTATTAATAAGAAAGCAGTTGAAGGTAAGTTGATATCCTGTAGTGTTACAAAGGTTTTAGTGATGTGAGTTACGGTTGGTTATGGTTCATTATGGAGAATATGGGTGTTGGTTGTAGAGTGATTATGTATATATGAAAATTCAAAGGTGAGAGTGTTAGTGAATATTCAGATATGAAAGAGGAAAGATCTTAAGACAGTGCAATAAGTGGGGCATTTACAATAATTATGAATGCTGTTATTAGTAAAGTGGGAAATGAGGTGAGGTATACCAGGAGTAGATATCAATGAATACAATTATCATTAATTTTGAGTTACACAGATATTTTTATTGTAATGGTTAATAATGATTCATGGGTAAAAGAAATAATGTTCATTAGAAAAATAAGCTTTGTTGGACTATTGTTAAAGAAGAAGAGGTATAAAGATTTAAAAACAATAGGTGGGTGTGCAGTTTAATACTAGATTGATAGCAGTGTTAGGGGCACTTGGGGGATAGAGGTTAATGAAAAGTAATATGAAATAATTTTGTAGGAAATAAACGAGGGGGATAGTTATAGAAGAATTTAGGTCAATGTATATAGACTTATTATATTTATTCTGTGGTACTGAGGAAAATGAGTTATGTGTGTAGGGGTGTATACATTGTCAATGAAAAAGGAAAACAATTAAGTAGATATGGGTTTCAATTTTGAATCTCATAAAAAGAGATATTTTATTTATATAAAGATATTGGGGGGGTATAGCATGGTATAATTAAACCAATAGTATCATAATCTTCATTAAGTAGGTTTTGCATCTTGCAGTAGATAACATATGAAAAGACAAAAAGTTAGGAAAATTCATATTAATGACACGTGGTGTTATGGGAAGGTTTATATTTAAGGAAAAAGAGAATATGAAGTGTGAAGAACAGATAGGTGTGTTTAAGAAACAAACTGATTTGTGGAAGTTGAATATGATGAAAATGTTGAAAGACATATTGGCAAGACTGATATGTGACTCAGAGGATCCCCATGCTCTGGAATGGGCTCCCTATCCATGTGAAGATAAGTCCGTCCTATCCTATTTAAGCATAACCTTGACCATTGGATGGGAAATCAGAAATTCACCCGGGATGTGACCCCTATGTCTCTGATAGACAGAAGGAGACAGTTATGTCTAAACTAACATATCCTCCCAGATAACCTCTAGAAACTTCCTAACATGCCTTCTCTTAACAAATGTGCATGATACCTAGAGACACAATTGGGTTATATTACACAGCTTGGCTTATAAATGCCCTGGTAGTCGTTAGCCTATTATATACCTATGAAAGAAAACAGTAGTTTAAGGAAGTTATGGAGGTTCCATACCACAGAGAACCTTGGGAGCTTTTGAAAAGGAATCAGTAAAATCAATTGAAAACATTTTGGAGAACAATGCTAGAGAAATGACACTGAAGGCATGAATGCTATTTAAGCATCAAGAGGAAAGGATGTGTCTTGTGACTAGGGAGGAGGAGATGGATAACGCATTTTTTCATCTAATGCTTTAGAACTAAATACTTTTGGAATAATGATGTGAGAAAGAGTAGGGATAAACAAGAGAAAAGCGGTAGGTGCCCAAAGCAAACTGGTAATCCAAGCAAAACAGACACCAAGGATCGACAGGTACAAAGCGTATTTAATGACAGGAGCCAGCACGAACATAAACCAAAGTACAGCACACCAAAGCACACCAATACAATTAACATTTCCTTAAAATCTCGTTTTCATCACCAACTTCTTCAGATAACAGTTTGTATCCCATCAAACCCCTAAACTTATAGGGCTACCAATTAATTGTCATCCAATGAAATTGGATTTGGTTAAATGAATATTTAAAATTTATCCATTACAAATGTAAGTAAAATCAATATAAAAAATAAATAAGATAAAAAAGTGTGTTAGTGCAGGTTTAAAAATGACTACAGTTAAATCTAGGAACATAAAATATAAAACTAGTTTGAATTTAGTAAAATATGCATTTTATATGAGATAACACACATATTGAAAATTGTGGTGCACATACACCCTCTACAGGTTGATATTAGAATGCGCCTGTTAGTACTTACAAATCAATATAGTGATGGAAAAACATTCAAACAATTTAAAAAAAAGTATATATGTATAAATAAATGAGAAACAATCTAATGATATTGCATACAATCAACAAACAGGTGTAATTGTTCTTTATAACTTAGCAGATCTTAATTTAAGTACTGGACCCAGGGAAATCATGTCATTCAAGCCTGGGAACCTCATAGATTCTAGTACAATTTGCCAAAACAATTCCCTGTAGTAGGGATAGATGAAATAGATTAGACTAGAAAAACTTAAGCTGCATATGAGGAGGTATGTAAAGAAAACAATAGATTAAGTGGATAGTTTTTTACTTGTGCGTGTTTTCTTTTTTCTTTCTTTTTTTTTTTGTAGCACGATAGATGTTGGTTGTTGCTGTGCAATAAAACAGGATGCAGCAAATATTTTGGCAAAATGAAGTTTTGGTTTTAGATTAAATGGCAAGGAAAGTAAGAGAAATGAACAATATTCATTTAATATTTCATAAGTTTTTTAGCTTCATTTCTTCTATTTAATCATGTGTACAATGTGTCACTATAAGCCTTTGTCTATAACTTATAAGCATGTGATTGTATGTGCAAGTGTGGTTTTAAATAAAGTCACCCTAGTCTTTTTTGAAAGTGCCGTGGGATCTTTTATACCACTGCGACCAAACACCAACTCATGTGGATGGGACCTCAGTTTACCTTTACAACTGAACATCACCCTTCGTTTCATGTAACACCACCTTTGACTGACCATCTGTTCATTAAAGACTGGATCACAGAACTAATGTTATACCTTTTATTGGACCAAACATGACTTTTAAATTCCTCAAGCTTTGAGACTAAGAGGAGTCCTTCACAGGAAGTTAATGTGTCAGAATTTTGAACATTTCAGCCAAAGTCTAAGATGTTTTTTTTTTTTTTTTACAATGAGATTTGTTCTTCACATTTGTATTTTTCAAAGTCTTTCTATTAGTCTATGAAAATGAGATTATGTACTGTCTATTATAGAGAGCTGAGTATTAGAGAACTGTATCTAACATCAATATCTCATTAACTCACAATGAAAGGTTCTTGTTAGTCCAAGATCTCAAACAACTGTAAAACCTATAATGGTCCAGGAAAAGGTATGATATCATCTCTGTGTTTCACTGTTTTCTGTCAATGGACCAACACAACTTTTCTTCATTTACTTCTACACACCTTTTTATAATTTGTCATGTTTTTTAGTGTTTTACTCCCTTATCATTAGTGGACATGTGCCCCCTTCTCCCTGGAAGTCATTTCTTCCATCTCCACTTCCTTAATACACATTTCACTCAGACTGATCTAACACATTCAGTGACTCCTACTCTATTTTTTGTTCTTTAATTTTATATTTAAATATATGTTTAAACATATGTAATTATATTACATATTTCAGTGCATTTTGATAGTGTTGTATCGCCTTTTGTCCTCGCCATATCTCTGTGGTAATAATCAATAAACAGCAGCATGGCTTGCAGAACATTAAAATGTGTTTAAAGGAAAGAAAGCATTTCTATTTTTATGTAACGTTGCTGGGTGTTATCATGCAGCTAAATTCTTTTGCCAGACACTAAACATTACTTTACTATAAGAATGCCAGACAGGAATGTTATAGAAGTAGTCAATGCTTAATATAAAAACATGCAGGGTATGACTTTGCTAAAGGCATAGGACATAAGGAAAACACTAAAACTAGATGTAAAAAAAAAAAACAATGTGCATGCTTAATGTTTCAGTGATTCTTTGTATCATTACAACTTGAATGAGGAGGAAGGGTCTTTTCCAATGACAAAAACATTATGGAAGGTTTCTTTAGTATTTTCCCAGTAACATGTTGAACATTTATATTATGACTGGCCTGGATGAAAAAAAAAAAAAAGAAAAGCTTTTCAGACAGAAACTCATTTTATCATACTCCGGCAGAAAGTGTCCTTAGTACTTGACTACTAGCATCTGCTTTGATGTTCTGCCTACCTTTTACATCCTCAGAGGTCCTACACAGGGCCTGAATATGAGGAGATGAATGTTTTAAATGCCGTTGATTTTATGATATAGCCTTCCATTGCAACAAACCCTGTGAATGGTCCTGTATGTATAGAAGATTACATCGTGCACTTTTAAAAGTTACTAGGATTTTCCCCTAGCATCCATTATTATAAAAGGACAGAATGTTAATTTAAATATAAAACAAAAAAGCCTTACATTTTTAAAAAATTATTTTGAGTTACATGTTGGCCATACAGTTTTAATCCCCATGGCACAAAAAAAGGTTGACCAGGGCTACAATAGTGAACAGTGTAATTCAACATATGTACATGTACTTCATAATTCCTTATTTCAAGTATTTTATTTCAGTGACCTGTATCAAATACTAGTTTACACAAAAATGTGGGAAAAAAAACCTGCAGGCAGGCCTGGGTTTGAAAATCGTTACAGGGTAAGTATATATAATTTTACACGCTATGGCTTGAGCGTTACAAGCAAAGGCTGGACACATACACTTTAGCCCATTGATCTCAGAGGTTTATTTGGAGCTGGTTTCTCAACTGAGTCACACTCCACTCATACCTCTCAACCTCTTAGTACAAGAAATTTGGAGAAAGAAAAAATAATGGTGGGGGGACAAAAATATATATTTTTATTATTGATGTGATAAATGTAAAAAGTTGCTAAATTAAAAGAGCTTGCATTAGCAAGCATTTTCTGAATGAT
This sequence comes from Protopterus annectens, assembly GCF_019279795.1. Taxonomy (NCBI): domain Eukaryota; kingdom Metazoa; phylum Chordata; order Ceratodontiformes; family Protopteridae; genus Protopterus; species Protopterus annectens. The sequence goes on along the minus strand of NC_056748.1, from coordinate 968,935,583 downwards.
ATGAAGTCTGCAACTCAAATGTCTGTCATTATTTAGTAATTTCAATCCTCAATGATTTTCCAAAAAAAAAAAGGTTTTATGAGGAACTGGCCAAAAGTATGAGGCAAAAATATGGACATTCTGAGAAAATCTAGACAGTTGAGAGGTATGTATGTTTATAGTCTCCCATTTTCATACACGCTGTGTCTTGGCCTGAGTTGTTCAACATGAACCTAATTACAGGTAATCTGAGCTGTGACGTTTTGCCCATAATCTTTGCTGAATTGAATAGAGGTATAAATATTTTTTTTTCTAGTACTGTGATTGAGTACTGTGGAACTCTGTTATACTGTGCACATACCATTAATCCACTCTTAATTTACATGGTAGACTCCCAAGATTACACTTACGACTTAACTTCTCCTAACTACGTCATGAATAGTGTGGGATGCCATGATAACATGATGTTACAGGAGGATAAGGATTTCTTTACCTTAGCTTCTCAAGCCAGTCTTCATTAATGTAAAATGGTGTAACTATAGCAAAATTATATTTCTTGGCATTTCCAGAGATCTGGTTTCAGCCTGACACCAGTTTATACATTCTGTCAGGAGGGTTTTTACATCAGTGATAAGAAATGCATTGAATGACTAGCCTATAGATGTAACCAGTTTTACTCCTTTTGTCTCTTTTAAAAATAAATTTCAGTTACTTCAAAAAATACACTCCAAAGGTATAGAACCTCTGCTCAACCAAATTCTTTATGATGTCTCCACTGGTTCACCTAATATTCACCTATAAGTCATCTAGTACTGCAAAGAATATACCACAGTACATCCCATCCATATTTACAACCTCTGTATCAGTGAAAACATTATGTCTAATATTCTGAAGACAGCTTTAATCAAACCTTCACATAAACAAACTAACCTAACTAATATTTTTCAGTTTTGCCCATTATGAATATTATCCATCCAAAGTAAGATGCTTAAAATGTATTTTACATATATCCCTCTCAAAATATCAGACAATGCAATCTTATCTCCTTCAGGCAACATAGTCAGACAGTAGCTGAGAAGAAATTAGTTAAAATGGACAAATGAAATTTCACTAACACAATATCTTACTGAGTCCCTTAACCTGGCTGATCGCTCACTTCTAATAAATCACACGTTACACGTACGTATAAATCCAGATGCCTTCTCCTGGTTTCAAGTCTTTCTTTCTAACAGATTTTTTAATGTTAAGATTAGATCATTTTCCTATTCAGTTTCCTCTTCCTTGTCCCACATGTGCCCCACATGTTCCATTCTTCCCCTCTTTCTACTCTACAACTTTTTTATTATAAACTTCCCAGTGTTCTGTTAGCTAGCTAATGATATGGTTGTATTCAGATCAGAACCATCATTCACCATATCACAATTCCAGCTACAAAATTGTAGATCATAGCATAAAGTGTCTGCTTATATCTTTAAGAGGCATGCAAGGCTGTACGTGCACGTATATAACTCACACACGTGCATTTTGTAGGAGCAGCCAGGGAGTGAGCTTGCATGATCATAGTCATTAATTGTATATAAGTTACTTAAGTTACAGTCAATAGTCAATAGTAGTAATGTGTTTGTATGAAATAAAGCTGCTTGAACAGAACCCATGAAGACTCTTTATTCCTGTCCCAGACTCGAAAGTGTCATAGTGTCAGAACTGGGATGGAAGAGAGAAGAATATTTAGAGCCATGAGGTGCAAAGACAACAGTGAAGGTAAAACTGAGAGAGAAAAGTGCATAGACATAGCCAGAAAGAATCAAAGGTAATGAGAAATAACACAAACTATTTATTCAATATGAAAGACAATAACGGGGCATTACAAGGGCACAAACCACATTATCAGGCAAGCAGAAAGTACAAAAAGTTTGTTAACTAAAGATGAAATGATAAACTGTAAAGTAAAACAATTATGTTTAAAGTAAGAATGAATGTGTTCAAGGCAAAGTTAGACATGTTTACAGTAAAAGGAGCACAAGAAAAATGTATTTGATGTAAAAAGAAAGTTAGATGAGCAAAATGAATATAATAAGAAAAGAAAAAAGGAACATTAAGCAAAATAAAGTAAGGCGACTGTATGTGTTTTGGCAAAGTGCTGTATTTGGGCATAACTATGACTTCGTATTTTATCAAGGGTTTAACTAGAGTTATTTGAAGTATCTCAAAGTATGTAAAAGTGCTTACAGTGTGTGCTTATTACTTTGTATGTATTTTGAAGAGTTTATTGTGTGCAAAGTGCAACTATTTCGTGTACAGTTAGAGGTTGGCATAATGGTTAAGGCATTCACCTTGCAGACACAAGATGCAGCATTTGATTCTCACATGGGGTAATTGGCTAGGCTTAAAACGGACCACAAGGGCAGTTAGCCTAGTACAACTCTATGAACCTATGAACCTATAATACAGTAAAAGTATAGCTATTTCAAGAAAATGTTTCTTGTGCTGGGTGTGTCTATTTGCAAAGTACTGCCATTACGGAGTGCATCTTGTACTGTAGAGAGTTGCTTAGTATGGTACCTCCATTTTGGGGACATTTCAGTGTGCTTTATGCAGTTATTTGCAAAGTGCAACTACTTTGAAAAGTTATTGAGTTCAAGGTAACAGTTGTTCGATTTATTCACATTGTGCAGTTGCTTGGCATGTTTCAAACACTGACAAGAGGTATTTTCTTACAAAAGATGACAATACAAGAGTATCACAGTGCTAGTTATTCAGTCGAATTGTAAAGTTCTCAAATGTTTCTTGAAATGATGGTAAATTACTTTAGCTAGCACACGATAATAAATGACTTCAACGTTTTTGCCCTTACTACAACATTACATAAAATACCAAAATGCATGAGAAGTTTATATTGCAAAGTCCAGTTATTCAAAAGTACTATGAGTTTGTTTATTTGCATAATTCCGAAGACCCCAAGAAAGGTATAAGTTCAGAGTACAAAGGCATTGGACAGTTACTGGCAGTAGCTCTGGCATATGTGCATATGTGTATGTTTATGCTTATTTGCAAAACCCTTCGCTGGCATGTGTTAATATGGCAGACAGATTTTGAAACCCCTACCACGTGTATTTGATCAGAATATTGCAGAGAACTGGAGAATATTTGAGCAAGAGTACAATATTTTTATACAATCAGCTTATGCAGATAGAGAAGCACACATAAGGGCATTCATTTTGGTAAACCTAGCAGGGTTAGAAGCCATAGAAAGAGAGCGTTCATTTGTGTATGCACCAGCAGTGTATGAAGGAGAAGGTGCAGACTGCCTATTGTTGTACAAGCTAACTCAAGGGAAGACCACCGATGTTTGAAGCACAAGTTCAGAGAAATGTGTAACCCCCACATGAATATTACATTAGAGAGGCATTTGTTTTACACAAGAGATCAGAAACCAGGGTAAACATTCACAGCTTATATAACTGACTTGAGAAACAGAGGTAAAATGTGTCAGTTTGGAGATTTAAAAGATGAGCTGATAAAGGACAGGCTTGTGTGTGTGGTATTAACAGTGCTGCTCTGAGAAAAAAACTGCTTTGTGACAATGATTTAACATTGAGCAAAGCCATAGAGATTTGTCAAATCCATGAGGTGACAGAGAAACACACAAGTATGCTTATGAGTGACAAAAGCATGGTTTCAGTTGGCTCCAGAGTGCATGTAGATAGTATGCAACATGTGGCAAACAAGAGCAGGCCTAAGCACATGGCAGCTACAGGGTTTCCAAAGAAGCCAAAAAGGTTTTCTAGAAAGTTCCAAGAAATGTGCAGGCTCCAGCTCTAGCTCAGTGCAGTATAAGCATGAATCAGAAAAACTCAAATCAAGCTTTAGTAAACTGTCACAATTGTGGTTCATATCATAATTCTAAACGAGAAAAGTGCTTAGCATTTGGTCAGCAATGTCACAGGTGTAAAAAATGGAACCACTTCCAAAGTTTTGTAAATCAAGTAAGCCTCACATAGTTGTAAAGAAAGGTCACACAAAAAAACAAGTTGATCAAGTAGAGCTGCGAAAGTCAACTTTCAGTGTAGATGGTGTATCAGTGATTGGCAAAAGAGCTGATACAGTAAACTTATTAACAAGAAGTGAAGTATTTTGTACTGTCCAGATTATTGAAAGATCCACAGAGCTCAAAGTATACACTGGTTCAAAGTGCAATGTTAAAGTTAATGTTAATATCAAAGTGTCAGTAGACACATTTGCTAGAGGGAGAACTAAAGCATGACTCAGTATAACCAGTAGTGTGAGACTTGTTGCTTATGGAGGTGAAGAGATTCAAACTGAAGGTTCAGTGATACTTTCATGTTATTTGGCTAAAAACTGCTACAACTTGTTATTTTATGTAGTCTGAAGGCCAGTGCAATCTTTATTGGGTCTCAAAGATAGTTTAGGAATGAATCTGCTTTCTTTTTCTAAAATAGTCCATCACATAAGTGTATTTCCAAGTACTAATTATTCAGAAGTCATTTTCTCAGAGTATGCTGATGTTTTCGATGATAAGTTAGGCAAACTTTCATTTGTGTATTTCATGAAGTTAGACCCAGAGGTCACTCCAGTAGTCAGACCAGCAAGAAGAGTTCCGATAGCTATGCAAGATGAAGTTAAGGCTCAGTTGAATAAAATGGTGCAGCAAGGTGTGATTTGTCCAGTCACAGAACCAACTGAATGGGTGTTGTCCATGGTAACTGCTTACAAAAAAGGCTCAGACAAATCAGAATATGCATTGACTAAAGAGATTTGAACAAAACATTAAAAAGATCATATCATCTAATGTGCACAGTCGAAGAGGTTGCAGCTGTAATGCCAAATGTCACTGTATTTTCTATTTTAGATGCAAAGAGTTCATTTTGGCAAGTGATGCTGGAACACAAATCCTCATTTCTAACCACTTTTGGTACTCCGCTTGGCAGATACAGATTCCTAAGGATGCCATTTGGAATAAATTCTGCAAGTGAAGTCTTCCATCGTGAAATGGAACAAATGTTTTTCGTGTTATCCCTGTGCCATAATACTAGACATCCTATTGGTTGGAGGCAATGATGAAGCAGAGCATGACAGAAACCTCAAGAAAGTTCTAGACAGAGCACATGAAGTAAACGTGAAGCTCAATCCTCTGAAGAACAAATTCAGACTTCCAGACATGACCTACATAGGACTTTTGTTTACAAGTACAGGTTTGAGACCAGACCCGACCAAGCAAGCAGCTATTCCTGAAATGCCAGTACCAGATAATGTGCAAACTTTACAGCATTTTCTGGGCATGGTCAATTATTTACGCAAATTTATACCAGACCTCAGTAAGATGGCATTAACTTTAAGAGAGCTTCCATGCAAGAATGTTGCATGGTCATGGTTGGAGCAGCATCAGAAGCAATTTGATGACCTGAAGCAGAAAATTGCCACCCCATCTACATTAAGATACTATGATGTGAACAAACCAGTTACTTTCCTATGGTGCTTCAAATTTGGTCTAGATGCAGTTATACTTCAAGAGGGCAGACCAGTAGCCTATACATCTAGAATACTAACCCAAACTAAGATGCAGTATGCCCAAATTGAGAAGAAACTTTTGACAATAGTATTTGCATGTTTCAAGTTTCTTGACCATATTTATAGTCGAGCTATTCAGATTGAAACTGATCATCAACCTGTAGTTATTATTCTAAAGAAGCCTATGCATTCTACTCCAATGAGGTTACAACGAATTACGCTCAAATTGCAAAAGTACAATTTCAAAATGGTCTACACTAAAGGCATATTTCTTTATCTGACTGATACTTTATCCAGAATTACAACGGAACAGCTTAATGCAGAAACATTTGACTTTGATGTGATGTCAGTGCATACTTTTTCCACCACTAGACTTGAGGAGTTAAGTGATCATACTCAGACTGATCCAATTTTGCAAAAGCTCAATCACTATATTTAATGTTGGATTGCCGTCAAAGCCATCTAGTGTATTACTTGAGGTGCAAGCGTATTTTCCTTACAGAGATGAATTGTTGATGGAAGATGACATTTTTTTCAAAGGTCTTAAAATTGTTGCTTCCTTATAACAAGAATATATTAAGATTTGGCATTGTGGTCACCAAAGGTCCCCATCCACTAAGAAAAGAGCAAGAGAATTAGTCTTGTGGCCTTCATTACTGAAAGACATTGATAGAGTTATTTCTCCTTATTCAGTATGCAATAGTACCAGATCACATTTGCAGAGAAAACCACTTCAGCTAAGTCCAGTTCCTGAACTACCTTTTTTTACTGTAGCAACTATCTTTGAGTGGAACAATCAACACTCCTTAGTTCTGGTAGACTCTTATTCAAATCGGTTTGAGACTGATCTACTACCTAACCTCAACTGCTGCTATTGCTAAGTTGAAACATAATTTCTCAGTTCATGGTAGTCCACACAAACTTTTCTGATAATGGTACGCAATTTACTAGCCAGTTGTTTCAAAAATTTGCAAAAGAACGGGACTTTCTACATATCACTAGTAGTCCTGAATATCCTCAGTCCAGTGGTCTAGCTGAACAAGCAGTGCAGAGTGCAAAGTAATTACTTGAAGGGTCAAAGCATGATAATACCGATGTCTTCTTGAATTTGCTTAATCTTAGAAACTTACCCCATGATGATATTCTTGGCAAACTAGAACTATGTTACCTATTTCTTCAAGTTTGTTGCAGCCTAAATCTAAGAACACTTAAAGCATCAGGGCTCAATTGTTTAAAAATAATATCCAGAAATCTGGTTATGACCGATCAAGCAGATTACTTCATCCAGTGAAGGAATGAGAGCTGGTACGAATCCAGACAACAAAAGGTTTTGATCGAATAGAACAGATTACAGGCATTTGTGCAGAGCCAAGATCTTACATGATAAATTCTGAAGGAGTGGAGTATAGAAGGAATCGCAAACATCTTCCTGTACCAACATCATCATCATCATTGCAATCACAACATTTTTTCTGTGATGTGGACTCTAAACCAAAGAGTGAGTCAGACACTGTTTCTAGACCAGAATATGTTAAAAATTCTGACTCCATTCCAGAAAGTAATTTGAAGATTCCACAGGTCAATCATCTTACAGAAACTGTTCCATTTGCTAAATCTAATAACCAATTTTATGTCACATGATATGGACGAGTGTCTAAACCAAGTGTGAACTATGCAGCAATGTGGACTTGATTGTACATACCTATATGTTTAATATCGTATAATTCATGACTATGGGTAACCTGTGGTTTCTGCATGGTCTAATTTCTCAAAAGAGGGAGGATGTAGATCATAGCATAAAGTGTGTGCTTATATCTTTAAGAAGCATGCGAGGCTGTGTGTACACGTATATAACCCGCACACATGCATACCCCTGCAGCCAGGGAGTAAGCATGCTTGATCATAGTCAATAAATGTACATAAGTTACTTAAGATGTCAATAGTAGTAATGTGTTTGTACGAAATAAAGCTGCTTGAGCACAAACCACAATGACTCTTTATTCGTGTCCCAGATACGAAAACAGCAAAAATGAACTTTATGCACTCACCAGTTGGATTAATAATAACACCTCAAAAACTAAAGCCATGATTTTTGAAATTAGATATATCCGTTCCAAATAACAAAGCTCTTAGCAAAATAGAAGCCTCAGCAATAAGCATTTTGAAACCGCAATTATTTTCGCATATTCAAACATGTGGTCATACCAATACTTGAATTTTCAATTCCATATTGAAAAAAAATAGAAGCAAAATTAACAATTTATTTTCTATGCCAGAAAAAAAATCAAATGTTCTTTCCTCAACAACAAAGTAACCTAAAACACCAAAGCACTGCAAATCTTTAACAAGAATATATGCCATTTCATAACCCCCTCACAAAAGTGCAAGTTGCCAGGTAATCAAAAAAGCTAAATTGCTACTACTTAAACAAAGGATAGATCTATCACTTGGATCATAGCTATTAACATTTTTACAGTATAAAACCTTCACCCCCTACCAGATGCCAAACTTACAGTGAAGCTCTTATCCTATAGCCTTATAAATCAGACACACTCAATTCCAATACCTACAAACATCCAAAACAATCCTATTACCTACTTTGCAGCGCCGTTATTTTCTGTGACATAAACTGTGAAAATTACTACTTCCAAATGTAAGAGTTAACATTTTACTTCAAATTCCGATTTAAATTTAAAGCTCATATTTTCAAAAATGTCCAAGAAAACACTGTTCCACCACAACCTTTTTTACACTTCTTTCTTGCTGTCTCCCTTACAAACTATTTACTATAATTTTTAACATATATTCTCTTGTTGTATACATCTTAGTTTGAAACTTTTTGTATTGTTCAAAATAAATACTATAAATATTATTGTATATATCCTAAACTTATATTTCTTTTATGTATCCTATGTGCAGATCATAAAATTGTTTCATGTGGATCAGTATTCTATCATAGTAAAAACACACAAGCAAACAAGTAAACAAATAGACAGACAGACAAATAAACACACAGATGAATGAATTAATACACGCCTAGACAATGATGCCCTGATCCAACCATAGTTATCCTGAATTTTCCCAAAGATCTGTCTATAGGGCTAAACTGGACAGCTTGCTCATCGCATTCTATTTCTTCCAAAGTTGTGAGCGAATAAAGAGTCATCTTCATCTAGGATGGATGCTTGGAGGAAACTCATTATCTGCTAAGATTGATTACAAGTTATGTAGTCTTCCATAGTAATTGTACCATAATACATTTGCTGAATTAGCCACATGGCACAATGTTGAGATATAGAACTGGCACATGATCCAGTGTCTTGTTAATTCTTCTTCCAACCAATACTGCAGGAAAATAATTTTAAAACTGAATAATTTAGCTTTTTTTAGAATAGTTGATATAGTGTTAAGTGGTTAGACATTTTGTAATGTATAGTAGAGGCAGCTTTCCCTGGCTCTGATTTCAGGCAGGCACCAATATATGTTGTTCACTTATATCACTTGAATGGAATAACTTCTCAGGTGCCAAAGGTACTGGTTGCTCCTTCATGTCTCACAATATGCATAAATTGGTCTGTGATATTATCAAACATATTTGACTATCACTTATAAACTTATAATGGAAACTCCTGCCCATCCTGAAACTGAAAGTAATCATTCATGACGAGTGCTGCACCCTGGTTAATAGATTAAAAAAAAAACATAAAATAAACTATTTTGTAATATGAATGTATTAGACAGCACAACTTCAAAAATCTTAGGTAATGACTGGGACAAGTCATGGTTTCTCTTGTCCAAAGCTGCAACAAATATGTTCTCTTTTCCCTGCCTGGTAAAGAGTTTATTATTGTTATTTATAGATTCACAGGTATATACTAGGTAGCTGCCCTGAAGGGCCATTTAAGTCTAGCTAATAATCTGGAGTCAGCATCAAGTCCTGTGCCTTGTGTTTATGAGGTGAAGACCTGAAACCTTTAGCTCAAACCCACCCCTCTTTTCTAAAATTAGGTTAACCCAATATAGTTTTGACTACCACAGGATAAATAAAGTGCACTCATGTGAAATATATAAAATAAAGGTGAAGGGTAATCTAAGTTTCAAAGAATTTAAATAATCTGTAATCTTATAAAACCTTTCTTAATTTTCATGAGTTGAATGATTATTTGACCTTGTTCAACTCTAAATGCTGCTGGGGCAAGACTTAGGCATAACCTAAACAAAATACAGCTTAGTATGTCATAGTTCAAAAGGGCCTATAAGAGTTTTAGAATTGTTTTTCATTTGTAACAGCTTTATTACAATTTTATATATTGAAAGTTTTTATAAATTTATTTCCTGTTAGGTCTTGACACTGAATAATTATGGCATATTTATTTAAGGTGTCATAGAGCAATTCCTCCCTCTCCCGTACTAAGCCTTATTCTCTGTTTGCATTTACCTAATAGGGTGTCTACAACTTCCTACAGCTTAGGGCCTCACCTGACCTAAATCCAACCCTGGATCATGGCGTGAAAGAAGCTGCATGATAGCAACAGAATATAACATCCTAGGAAGATAAGGATGTCAAACAATGAAAATCCGACTGAGGCAATTAACCACATACTATTCTAAAGTCATATTTTCTCAGCCTCATTCTCTCATGAAGTATGTTATGTATTGATGTATTATCTCACATTAATTAATGTTTCCATCTGGAACATTCTGATGAGCAATGGCAGGCTTTTGGAAAGACATTCACTGAAGCAATCATTAAAGTGGGCTGCAGGATACCATATGATTTTTTAATGTGATTTACCAACAGAAAATAGCACCATTCTGCATGCCACCACAAACTGCAACTCTGTTTGCAAATGCTGCATGGTAATCCTTTTGCATGCAGTTTATCTACATTTTATACACACAATTCAGAATTTTGATGGCATCTTTTCTGTAGTGATCTACCTCTAGGTCTCAGAAATAATAAAAAATAAGTATGATATGGTGATGTTTTTAACTTCAGTTTTCTCTTCCTACTGATATTTCAATCATCTCTACAAACTAAGTTACAATGCCATTCGGATTTACTGAGTTATAGTTCATATTACCTGGTTTTATTACTGTTACATAAGGGAGGTCAGCCTTCATTTTAGACAATAAGGCACATACTTCAGTAACAATCTTTGCATGATAACAAACTGAAATGATACCCAGGACATTAATATTTTATGTTATATTATGTCTGTCAAGCAAAATGTGAAAGGTGAAATCCAATGTATTTCAGAAAATGAATTAAATAAAACAGTGCTGCAGATGTCTAAGTGGTGATTTATGGATAGATGCTGATTGAATGTAATCATGGTACAGAAATGTTTGCATGATGAAGCAATGGCTATGATTCTAGGCTTTGGATTTAATAAACAAAATTGTCTATATGAGAAATAATCATTTTACTGTCAGTTTACCCACTGCTAGACTTTCATTAAAACATTCTTTTCTCCACATTATACAGCAGGAAGACCAAAGACTTTTAAGGCATCATTAGATTATCGGTTTAAGAACATCATTTTTGCATTAGGGTCTTTGATTAAGAATGCATTTAAAGAACTCTTAATTTGGGAACAACATAATTGAACTGAATCATTGAAAGACTGATTACTGAGAAAGGACTACATGAGTAGGTTAGGGTTGTAATGCAGAGAAATTGTAATATTAGCTAAACTGGGAAATGTTCTGCAAATCTTTCTTTGCAATGGAATCCTCATGAAATAAAGAAAAAAAGTAACTGTATGATTTTTCCAAATGTTCAGTATTTGTTATTTTAAAGAGTCATCTAGCAGCTCTTTTGCTTTTGTGACATTTTAACTAAATTAATAAAAAGTTATCAAAGCCTATTCATGCAGTACAGTTGATCATATATGATAAGAAAATGCAACTGGTCATACATGATGACCCAAATAATTAAAAATGTAAACAGCAAGCATGGTTGAAGTTCTTAATCTTATTTTTAAGTTTCAAATGTGATATAACATAGATAGAGAAGTCATTGTGTGTGTGTGTGTGTGTGTGTGTGTGTGTGTGTGTGTGTGTGTGTGTGTGTGGTTATGCACAACAATAATACAATGTCAGTCTACAGAATGATTCATTTTCCATGATATAGCTTTGTTAACTAATAACACATACTGCAGTGGGTATGTTGTAAAAAATTCACAAGCTTCTCTTGAGGTAATTACTGCCATAAACAGAATGTTATTTATGTTGCAACAATTTCTTTAGATCAAGATAGGAATGCTTTGATAGGGTCCAGAGCTGTGTAAGTCAGACTCTTTGCCCATGTTGTTCTTCTGCAGTTGTGCAATGCCATGACACATTTAACTGACCAGGCCATTTTCTTTTTTTTTTCTTTTACTATTTTGAGGTTTTAAATTGATACCAGATAGCAGATAGCAACAAACAGCTTTGCTAAAATGTCAGAACAATCTTGCTTTGCTATCCATACTGCTGTCAAACGTACCCTCTTTGACATTTGTTGCCCTTTGCTACCTAGTAACTTGATTAAAGGCTTGCTAAATGATGCATGCAGGTCTGAGTGACAGAAAGGGGTATGTGCTACTGATGATTGTTTATCTAGGCTGATGTTTCAGCCATCTGACAAGCTCAATGATAAATGCCAGTGCGTTTTTTTCATACACCAAATTAGACTAAATGCTCCTGTAAAGATAAACAAGTTCTGTCAACATTCCTAATAAATGTCACTTATGGAACAACAACTGCAGGACAGTTACTTCTGACATATTTTTAAGTACATTTGTTTTCAATTTCCCAAATTATTCTATATAATATAAAGTGTAGTGTGGTATGAGCATTTATGTGGTACATCATCACTTAGCTGATCTAAAAGTCTTATGAAGTTTTCATGCTTCACAACTGTGTGTTAAGTATTAATCTTTTATTAAGTTGGTGCTAGAGTTACATATTTCAGAAAATGTATTGGTTGCATAATACGGAATGATCTCCATCAATATGCTTAAGGAGTCGTTCACTATCTGTTAATAACAATAAGCTCAACTTTACCGATCGTTTCTCATGATGATGCAGTATCACCAAACAATGTTAGGGGTGTCCCTGATGGCCAAGTCGGTCAACAAATGTAAATAAATAAATAAAAATAAATAAATAAAAAATGTGGTGCTCTCACAGCAGTGACAGGTTTGATAACGCATTTTAATGTAGCATTTGGCAGAAATGGTTAAGGCTGTGAGCTTTAGTTCCTGTGATACAGGGTTTGATTCCCTCAGCCCTGATTCCCAGTCTGGGTGACCTTGAGCAAGTCACTTAACTAGACAGTGCATAGGAGTAGCTGGAAGTTTGAGCTAAACTCCTCATTGTTCCACTGGACTGCAAACCTAGTAATTACATATGAATCTAATAGTCACTCCTCTTGTATTCACACTGCAATTTCTGCAAATAATTAAAAAGTTTAAATCTAGTGATGTGTGTGTTTGCTTCATCATTTTGAATGTAACTTTTTACATTCTTGCTGCTGCAGAAACTTTATATAGTTTAAGTAGAATGAAGACCAAAACATACATTTAGGCTTATCAGTAAAGTGCTTTAGTTTGCTACATGTCTGTTTTGCTTACATGCTTTTAGAAATACTACACAGCAGTCTGTACAGCTTTGTTTCTATCTGTATACATTTAACACATTTCCTTCCAAGATCTGGACTGCTTTTCTGTCCATGAAGCACAATTTTCCTTTTCCATTATATTATTTCACTGTAGAAAATAAAAATAACATAAAACTCTAAGAAACCTGATAGCAGCAATATTGGAGACAAAATCACAATGTGACTGTTGAGTTTAAGCATTAATCACTTCTACAGGCAAGCATTTATTTTGTCAGCTGATATGATTTATTTTTGTGCATTCAGCTTTATGTTTTAGTATTAAAGAAATGCATACCAGAAATGTGTATGTAGTAGAATGCCTGAAACAACATTACAACACAGTTCTTTTCCCATTTGTAGAGTGAGAATATGATTCAAAGGTGAAGACCCCTTGTTTTTTTTTTCTGCTCAGCATACATCCCTTCCAAAACATGGAGCCAGATAGGATTATATCAAGAGTGATATTTTTCTGTATAGGGAAAATATTTATGTTGTCATCAAATCATTTGAGTCACTCATTGCTTCCTCCAAAAGTTTTATTCTGCAGAGTAAAATAATACAAGTGCTATAGTGCTCTGCTGTCTTGTTCAACATGATGTCTGGAAATACAACTCTCAGGAAAAGACAACAATGGATTTGACTTTAGATTCATAGATATTCTAAGGCCACTGAATCTCATGACCATTATTACCCAACAGTACCCTGTTACAGGTGGGTCTGTATCATATGAGCGAATCGCACAAATTGTGAACGCTCATAATATTGAACGTACCGGACCTCAAACTTCCTATTGTAGGGGGCTGCACCCCCCACACCCCCCTGCTAAATATATATTCCAACTCCAAGATCGCACTACAGTGAAGAAAGGGTAAATATCCCATTCTTCACTGTACCACAATCTCAGAAAAAGCATTCGCTTGTATGATATAGACCCCTTACAGGCTTTCCTTTCTCCAGGAGGGAAGTTGTGATCAGTCATGGAGTAAACGTGTGAATACCCATCCAATCATCTAATTTATGTTTAAGAGAAGTCAAACTGTTTTAATATGCAAGAAAAATGTTATGATCTAAGAGACTCAGAACAAGTCCACAGAGGTGGGTTTCTAGTAGCAAAGTATGGTCTTGCAGTGTTTTATAGTCATATATAATTGTATCAGACTTATCTATAAAATAATATATCCCCCTGCCTCAACACCCTTCCTTACACCATGTAGCTCAGCATCTTGTACCTCGTCAGCAGACATAATCCTCAGTAACCTATAGCAGGAGTACGGCAACCCTGTAGTAAGAGCCTCAGAGTGATTCATACAACTATCCTCACCTGTTGTCAGTGCTGGACCCCTTCCCTTTACCCCCCCCCCCCACACACAATCAAGAAGCATTGTTTTCTGATGGTTTTTAGGCACCCTGGTCTACTGATCAAGTAAGTAATTGCTTTTCATCAAGCAGACCTCATCATTTTTCAGAGACTAAATGAGAGGATGGGATAAATTTAACTTCAATGTCCCAAGCACCCAGTCTGTAGTGTTTTTGTGTCATGTTATTATTTTGTTTGCCATTAAATAAGTGCCTATACAATAACAGCCAATCAAAGCTTTGTGCTCAAGGGAATACAACAAACAAGGTGCTAGTTATTGTGTGTAGTATTAGTATATAAAGAAATGATGCCATTAAATGACTTTAACATAAAAAAGTACAATCATGCCATGTGGCCTCCTGAAACTGTCTCCTTCCCTCTTATGCAACCAGCCCCTCAGCAGGTTGCCTTAGCTACAAGAGTTCAACATTAAAGCTACACTGTCATATCTGTATATATCTATATCTATATCTCTATATATATGCACATATATATATATATATATATATATATATATATATATATACATATATATATATATATATATATATATATATATTTATATATATATATATATATATATATATATATATATATATGTGTGTGTGTGTGTGTGTGTGAGTGTGTGTGTGTTTGTGTGTATTTTATTTTCTCTAGTGTAGTTTTCCTCATTTTTATTATTACTGAAAAAGAAAGGCATTCCAAATAGATGAGGGCTATAATAAATAGTCAAGAAACAGAAAGACTCGGGCTAAGTTGGCTAATGCATTTTGTGTTAAACAGTAAAATATTATTTTGTAGTGATTTTTTTTTCTTAGTCCTCTGCACACTAAATGCCTCCTGACCATGTTTCTAGCTGTATTTTTCATTATTTTTTCCATACATGGTAGGACCTTACTTCTGTGCAGCAATCACATAGGCATCCTTTACAGGATTTTTGCACGATGGTCCTTAGTGCTCCCCTGCAGTTGGCTTGATAGTCTGTACATTGCATGAGGGTCTATAACACTGTTTCCTCATTTGTATCCATATACCATACACATACAATGCCAGTTGTGCACAAACATGGCTTGGCAAACAAAACAAACATGTGAACCTAATACACATGCTGTCCAGCAAATCCAGATACCACTCCACTCCTATCAAGGCTGTTGAATTAAAATGAGCCAGTCATTCCCACCCTGTCTTGGCAGTAACTCCAGCAACCAAGTCACTAATTAACTGCAGGTCCTTTGCGTGGTGTCCAGACCTTCATTTTCCAGTCCCAGGGAAATTTCTTTCTTTCACAGCCTTATAGTTCGATATATACTTTTGTATATTATAACCATTGATACCTGTTCTCCATTGCCATTAGGTAGAATAAATTGATTTGTTTTCTTATTTATTTTATCTGGTTTCACATATTAATAGTATGATATACCCCACTGCCTAAAGTGGTACTGCAGTTTTGTTATATTGAAAATTTGAAGGATTCATAAAATTCTGCTGTGCAGCATAAAACGGTACATATTCTTTAAGATGATTTTCATTGTGCAGTATTTTTTTTCTTCTTCAGTAATGTATTTCTTAACAAGGTAAACTCATATATAACTATTTGTTTTCCGGGATGACCCAGGAGTATTGTCAAGTTAGGTTTACTCAGATTCATACAGAAGATAAATACAGACTGAAAGGTTCACACCTGGGAATACAGCATGAAGGTCATCAGTAGCTTGTATGGGTCTAGTTGTCTTTGCTAAGCTGTCAGTTAGTTGACAAGAGAAAGCCAGATTTGTGACTCTTTCTTCATTAACAGTACTACATAATGCAAAACAGTATAACTAACTTGTTCTGATTTTTTTTTACTAAGAGAACTTTATTGAATTTTTAAAAATGCATGTAACATTTCATAACATAACATAAAAGCACATAAATTAAATAATTGTATTCACAGAATATAAGAAAATAAAATAAAAAAAAAAACAGAACAAACCAAAACAAAACAAATATATTTACAAAGGTGTCTAACCATATGACCAAATGGATCTCCTTTAGATGACTGAAGTTTTAAAACTTCAAATTTCATATGGCTGAGAACATATCATTAAGTTTTAAAACTTTTAGTGTTCTGAACGGATATCTCCACACAGTGCAGAATGGGAAATTTTCCCTTTTCCTTGCTGTAGTGTGATCTCAGAGTTGGTATTTTTAAATAGCAGGGGGTGTGAGGGGTGCAGGGGGTTGTGTCCCCCTGCAAAAATATCCAGGAAAATGTTTTTGTTTTCGTTTTTCTTTCAGGTGTTCGAAGTTTTGAAACTTCGATCATATGGTCTCGGCCATATGAAATTCGAAGTTTTAAAACTTCAATCATCTGCAGTAGACCCGACCAAATATAATTCTACAGAATAGCAATCTAAATCATAGGGCAGGATTCATGATGGCTTGCACGGAGTCTAAGAGTCGTGTAAGACTCCATGCAGCCATCGCGATCCAGGAACAGCCCGAAATCCCGTGTAAGAGACCAGCTAAAACGACTCTTACACGGGCAGGGCGTGGATATGCTAATCACCTCACTTGCAGCTGAAAGGCATGCAAATGAGTTAGATTAGCAATCCATGAAGCTGAAACCAGCCTGTGTAAGAGTCGTGTTAGGTGCAGAAATGTACTCAGTTGACAACTGAGTACGTTACTGCAAATAACACAATGGAGCCATGACAGCTCCAAATAAAGTGTGCAAATGTTGCAGTCAGCATGCCAATGGCCAAAAATGTGGCCATTGGCATGGTAACCCGATGCAAACATGAAATAAATTTTTTTTTCGGCGATCGACTAGGTTTAAACGCAGCGCAGCCTCGCGCAAACAGGCTGCGCTATATAAGACAGAAAAATAAAGGTTTGAAACCCACAAATGTGGGTTTTATGTAATGCATGGATTTGCAATGCAGGGACTAGCAGACCAAAAACAACATGGCCACTGTCTAGTGGTTGCTAAGGGGGGAAGCTGAGTGTAAGACATGTAACTAAGCACTAGCAGGCAATCCTATGTAAATGAGTGGTAGGATAGTGAATCACACTGTCACAGAGCAAATGAGCACATTCTGTGTAGTGTAAGAGTTAGATAAGGGGGAGTAACAGAGTAGGAGATAGGTGACATCACAGGGGGGAATGTCAGGAAGACATCAAGCTCATTGGAGCAAACTGGTATGTGAAAGATGTCAATCACACAGCATAAAAAGAGGAGTGTCAACAGATAAGCATGGAAAGTCAAGAAATGGAAGGTGTATACTGTGGCCAACACCAAAGTTTCTTGCTGTATGTGCATGCGCGTGTGTGCGCGCTGGGAGGTGCGAGTAAGACAGAGTGCGCGCATGTAAGGCAGAGTAAGCGTGTAGGAGCCTGTTTAAAGATCTGTAAACCTGTTTGTGCTGGTGTGCGTGCGTCTTAACCCAAATAAGCAGATTCTAGTCCGGGTAAGCATGTGTGCGTGCGTGGTAGCCACTGTGAGCATGTTTTCGCTGGTATGCACGCTGCTCCACCCTGAGGAAACAGAGAGGAAAAAGGAAGCAGAAGAAATAGTAGGAAACTAGCAGGGAATACTGGTAGAGCTAGCATGTGAAAACAATTAGAAGCAGGCAATTACACAGGCAGAATACTAGCCCAGCCCAGCACTTAAAACACTGCAAACAGCATTGCAGTATGTTTCTCTCAAGAGACACTGCAAGACAGGAGTAAGCTAGTAGAAGTGAAAACTGAAAAAGCTGCACTCAGACCAAACATGCTAGGGGCTGCCATAGCTGTTATAAGGAGACATAGGAGACTTGCTGAGGGTGGTGACAATGCAAATGCTGCCAGACAACCCACAGTGAGGAGACGGAGAAGAGTGCACAGGCCCAGGGTCACCTACCAGGGGTTACATGAGCTGGAGATAGTGGAGCACTATAGAGTGGACAGAGACCTCCTGCAGCAAATTGTTGAGCTGTGCAGGCCATGCCTCACACACAGAACCAACAGAGGGGAACCCATCCCAGTGGAAACCAAGGTATGTGTTGGCCTAAGAATACTAGCAACAGGTACCTTCCAGAGACCAACTGGTGATATGATGGGGATATCACAGGCATCAGCCTCCAGGGTACTGCACCAGTTCCTGGATGCCATGTCAGCACATGTCGGTGAGCATGTATATTTCCCCAATGCCCGTGAGGTATTGGCCAGCAATACCCTGAGGTAGTGGGTGCAATAGACTGCAATAGACTGCACGCACATATGCATCAAAGCACCAGCCGGTGAGCGGGGTAGGGCCTACATTAACCGCAAGGGCTTCCCCTCCATCAACTGCCAGGTCATGTGTGATGCCCAGGGCATAATAATGAATGTGTGTGCTGGCTACCCTGGGAGCTACCATGAGTCCCATATCTGGCATTTGACGCAGCTGTACCAGACATTTGCCAATGGGGACATCCCACATGGTCACCTAGTGGGAGATGCAGGATATGCACTGGAGCCGTGGCTGATGACACCCATCAGAAACGCACACACACCTGAACAGGAACACCATAATGAGGCACACGCACAAACACGTAATGTAATAGAGCGTGTGTTTGGGCTGCTCAAGTCATAGTTCCGGTGCCTGGATACATCTGTTGGAGCCTTGCAGTACTCACTAACTACATGTACCCAAATTGTCATGGTATGTGCTATGCTACATAATATGATTCTGCGAAAACAGCTGCAGCAGGACCAGCATAGGGCCGGGACAAACAGCCCCCCACCATTGCCAAGGCCATCACAGGCAGAGTGTGACTCGGAGGAGGAACAACCTGAGCCTGCCCCAGTAGGCAGAAGGAGGTGTGCCCAGTATGCCCTGGCCTTGGCAAAGAGGCACCGCATAGCACATACACTGGCTCAGTAGGAACCCTGGGAATGATACCCCTCTCTGACTCACTCATATAGTAACAGGGACGCCTAATAATACACAACCTGCTCTCAAACATATACAGGGAGTGTAGTATGTGCATCCGCCAGAGGCAGCCCTGCAGCACCACCTGAGGCATGATTGACATGTGTTAAGCAATGTAACACCATCTAGTATATGCAAACATGAAGACCTTGCCTAACATCTCACCCTCACCAAGCATGATGCCACACTATGAAGACAACAAGATCAAGTACAATAATTGGCTGAGGTATTGCTGTTAGCAAGGGGGAACACATGGCTAACAGCCTGGGCTGACATGCCGAGCAAGACATGATGCCCCACCTGCTAGGGATGGCAAAGGCTGTTGTCACCCCCCACTGTGCCTTGAATAGGTAAGTCCGGAAACACAAACCCACCACCGTAGGTAGCACAAGGGATAATAACCTGGACATAATGCTACCCAATGCCAGAAGTCTAACCTGCAAGGTGCATGCAGACCAAACCCACCACAGCATGGAGAATGGTAATATGTGTTCTGTAACAGAAACCTGGGTCAAGGCCCAGAAGAGCACCCTAATACTACCAGGTTATGCCTTGTACCATGCTCTACAGCTCCAAAACATGGAACACATGACAATAGGAGTGTGGCTACCAGTAATTATCAAGGATAACCACTCCCCCAAGTTGGTACCACAGCAAGAAGCAGTATGGACTATCCACGGGCAAGTAACACTGGCTCAAACTGTGTACCTCTTTGAAGCCTGCTACAGACCACACTCACAAACCCAGGTACCCCAGCCAGCCTTTCTGAAGACACTGCAGAGTATGAATGTCTCAACAAATACCAAACAAGGCACACACAAAGTATGACATAGGTGGCAATCCATTATGTATGGAAGAAGTAATCAGTGACCTAGGGACACAAGTGGACGAAACCTGTCATGTGACACTCACATTGCCAAGGTGGCCAGGAAGACCTGCTATATTGCCCACCTTAATATGAAAGGATGAACATGTAGAGCAAGAGAGGTCACTGTGTCCCCATACTCTTCCCTTATCAGGCCCATACGTGACAACAATGCCCCAGTTTGGATGTACCTTACCTTACACCTACAGCAGTTAGAAAGACCCCAAATGTACCTCACCAACAGGATTAAGGGTCCAAACATTGGACATCTGCAGCCTGGCTGAAGAAACCACAGCCCAATTCAGAAGCATACTGCCCAGTCAGAGGTGATGTATGCCTGATGTACAAGGCCATGTCCAATCCAGAATGAATGGACATGCTCCACTGCAGAAACCCCAAATCCAGCAGAGACACCACAGTGAGATATCTGAACCTCCACACATAGATAAATAGGATGTGCTGGAGGGACAGATCCATAACCCAGAGGCTCCTGACACTCTGGAACAGAATCCCAGTCCATGATAGGCTGAGCTCCACATTCAAACTTGACAAGAGAAATCTGGTGAAGTGCATGGGAGATAGTAGGTGTACACTGGGGGCCCATCCCTGTGTCACATCTAGTAAAGTAAACCCTACATGGGCATAATATGCACATTGCAAGGGGTGTTGAAACCCACACACAGTCTGTCCATGCTCAAGCAAGGCCAGGGCAGATAGCCTAGTATGAACCTATGAACCTATGATGATACAAATTGTGCAGGACACAAAGGATTATCACACAACTGTCCTACCTGATGGTAGGAACCATGGTGATAATCCACAGATATGCTCTGCAGCACTCTAATATCACAAACAATACACCAAACCCACACACATTGCCAACATCCTACCGAACAGATTCCTTGCATACTCCCCACCAGGACCTAACTGCCAAATATCTATCCCAGGAGAGTGCTGACCCCCTGACATTGCAGATGCTGAGGTAACAGCCAGCATCCACAAAGCACAGCACACAGCATCAATGGTACCAGATGGTGTCCTGGGTTGTGTCCAACAAGTACTGTAAGAAGAATGGAACAGCAAATAGCAGTACTGCGCACTATCAGTGCTACCACAGGATATGTACCCAAAGAGCAGTGTACAGCAACAGTGGTCCCTCACCACAAAGGGGGTGTCTGAATGGATACTGCAAACTATCACCCCTCAACCCCGACTATCTAGGTTGGCAAAGTAATGGAGATGATGATCATGGATCCCATGAATAACGAGATTGGGTACCTACAGACATTGGACCCTACCCAGTGTGGCTGTTATAGGGCAGATCCTGCCCTTTACACATGTCTGACTCATGTGAAATGTGCACCAAGGCCATTGATGTGGGGAATGTGGATTACACAGCCTATCTGGACCTTGCTAAACCCTTCCATACAATACCCTAGTTGGCAGTACAGATAAGCTCACCAGCCTAACAAACCCCTATGCAAGTAGATGGGTTGCAAACCAGCTCAAGGACAGAACTGACCTGGTCAGACATGCTGCAGCCATGGCAGACTGCAAACCAGGTACAACTGGCATCCCACAAGGCATGGTCATGGGACCTCTCTTATATGCTATATATGTCACATAGGTACAGGCCAACATGGAAGGACTCTGTCTGAACAGGTTCGAAGAGGACTACAAACTGCCCACCATATCGGACCCTCCAGCTGACACAAGCAACCTACAAAAGGCACACATAGAAACAGACAAGTGGTGCCACAGCCATGTCAACAAGCTAAATGCAGAATAGTGTATAGTCAACCCCTGTGGAAACACAGTACATGGCCAGAAATTACCACATAGGTGTTAACCCAGTAAGTACATCAGGAGCAATAAGAGACCTGGGGACACAAGATGATAGATATCCTGCATGTGACAACTATGTGTCTGTAGTGGTTACAGAAACATACCATATACCCACCTAATCATGAAGGTAAGCACAGCTTGGTTAGGGTAGGTCAATGTGCCTCTCCAGTCATCCATCAGCAGCCTCACAATTGTATACAATGGCTCTTCAGGGATGTACCATAGCAGACACCTGCAGCAACTGGAAAGACCCCACAAATACCCCACCAGGAGGATCGCAGAGCTGTAACAGATGCCATGTGTCACCTGATTAAAGAAACTGCAGCTCCACACAGTGCCATACCGCCTGGCTGGAGGTGAACTGTGCCTGAAGTATAGAGCCATGACCAACCTGGTATCAATGAACATTTGGCACCATGTAAACTCTGAATGCTGGTGACCTATGCAGCTGACAGGCCTGAACCCCAGCACAGACATAAACAGGACATGCTGTACCGATTGGTCCATAACCCAGAAGCTCACTCCACTCACGACTGAACTCCCACTACAGGTTATCCAGGGAGTCCCTCATATGACTGTCATCCAGAGGAATCATGATGACTGGATGGGAGATGGTAGGTGTACCCTGGATATCACCTGTATGCCACGGGTAGACAGAGGCACAGCACACTAACCGTGACATATGTCATGGCAAAAACCAGTAAATGTGTGTTGAAGGACAAACACTCTCTGACTAGCATTACAAATGGACTAGGGCACATGGCCATTGTTTGTCACTGTCCACACAAGTTGTGGAATACATTAACAATGTCGGACAATCATGTACTATGCTGTCCATATCTGAACAAAATGCAACATGGTCATATCTGCACAACTGGCCCTCAACCAGTCTGGTGTGCTCACTATAAATATTACAAGCAGTGAAAGGACTGAAACCGATTATACTGTCCACCACAGTGAAAGTACTGCACCAGTACACTATACGACAATACAACTGTTTGGTCAGCAGTAAAGGATGATGACAACTGTATGCAAACTATCCCATGGCGACCCTGCACGCACAGCATAATGCCTGTTAGGGCACATGGCGCATGTGTAGGGGACAACAACCATGGTATCAGGAATGACCTGGCAGTGATGGTGTGCACCTGGCAGCCTTGTACCAGGAGTCTGTTACTGCACGGGTATTGCTGTACCCCATGCTAAGGACAGTTTCTACTGCATGCATCTTGAGGTTTACACTGCTGCTGTTGAGTAGCATTTCTATTAGTGTCCTATCCTGTGTGATACCTGTGTAGGTGGCTATGTAATGTCAGCCTTGCATACAA
Organism: Protopterus annectens; assembly: GCF_019279795.1. Classification (NCBI taxonomy): domain Eukaryota; kingdom Metazoa; phylum Chordata; order Ceratodontiformes; family Protopteridae; genus Protopterus; species Protopterus annectens. The sequence goes on along the minus strand of NC_056748.1, from coordinate 968,912,099 downwards.
AGGCACTATGTGTGTAGCAAAAGCCTCTGCCAATATACAACGGCCCATGTGTGACAGGTGCAAGCTGTCCCAAGCAAAGCAATGTGGCTTGTCCAGCATGTAATCCCACACTGACAGGCATTGGATCCCCTTTGAATGTCACTGAAACATACGTTAATTGCAGAAACTGATCATCCTGTCTACATATTGTGGCAGCATTCTTGGTGAGGGTAAGATGCTACTCAAGGCCAGGGTCGTACCAGCCTGTGCCACAAGCTCAGAGATCCCCTCTATGTCCCCTAACATGTAGTCCAGGGAGGTGCGTCAGAGGTCATACACACTGGCACAGACAATGACTGAGTCATACTTCTACATGCCTTGGAGTGACCGGTATGCTTGTGTTATGTGGTGGATCATAGTGCCCAACGGGCAGCTCAGCATGACCATCACCTTGTTCAGCCTGGTGAGCAGGACCTCAGTGTATCTGACGATAGAGATACCTCATACAACTGTAGCAGGTGTGTTGTCAAGCCGTATGGCCTGTGACTGTTTGGCACACAGGCTTTGTGAGCTATGTGTTGCATGTGCTCTGCTCTGGCTTAACGTTTGCTTGCGTGTCTGCTTTTCAGGTGTCAGCTGCTCAGGCAGGATGCTATTCTGAGAGTCCAATAATGTACCTGTGTGTTTCTGTGTTTGGATTGTGGTCATGGCAGGTCTATGGGAGACTGGTAATGTATTCACTGTAGTATCCCACTCCACCTGACAGGGAATGCCAGTGCTGAGTTAGGAGAGCTTAGCCCCCAGTTTGACTATGTGGTTGCATCTCTCACATGTGTTGTAAGTGTATGGGAAGGGGAGAGGGTTGTCTGTGTACATGAGGCAGCTGCAATATTGCCACATGACTCACAGATTCACCAACTGAACCTGAGAGTAGATCGACAGGTGACCTTTGCACATGCTACCATAGCATTGTGAATCCCATACTAAGTAACGACACATAGGGCCAATGGGGAACAAGGTACTCAAGGTGACTATGTGAGGGTGTAGTGCTCCTGATTTGTTAGTGCTGGCATATATGAATGCTGTCTTGAGCAAATGCGAGGTAAGTCATATGCAATGTGTTACAGGCAAGCTACATGCAAACAGGACAAACAGTGACGTTCTGTCAAGTGAGACATGGACATCAGTACAGTAAGCAATACAGATGTCACTAGGGATCCACAGAGGCACTGTAAATCTGCACTGCAGGTGGAATCAGTGTTTCAGGAGCATAACAAGCAAACATGCATACAAACAAAGCTACAGTCAGTAGGCCTGTATGTAGACTATGCTACGACAAACAAGGTGTATGACTTCCAATAGGTAACAGTGCATATATGCAGGCACTATAAGCCTGTACCCAGACATTCACAGGTCAGATGGGCTGGGTCCAGCCACACCCCCCCACAAGTGTATAGACCACGTACCTTCGTAATGTTGAATAACTGGCCTGATACCCAAGTGCTCATACCTGTAATAATACACATGTCAAATAACAGACACTGAGCCCTCACTCAGCAGTTACAGACTTAGTATGATGTATGCTACCTGTCCTGGCACCACAGTATCCTTGACATGTATGGACACTCTCCCTCCTGTCATAGTTAGTTCTGTGTTTTGGTGCTGTCATGCATGGTATGAGGTGTGACCTTGTAGTGCTAGTGTGCTCTTGTGAGCCTTGAAACTGTTGTGCAGTACTGCACAGATATCAACATCCTCAAACATCCGCATTGCAGAGTCGTGTGTGGACAGCATGCAACTCGCAGTTGACATGACCATCATTGAGTATCAATGTGTACATTGTTGTATCCCCTATGCTACCTATGTAGGTGGCCATCCCTTGACAGCCTCACCACCAGTATGCAAAGATGTGCAGACAGTACACTGTGGTAATTACTATGGATGTACAAAACAATACAATGACATTCATACTGTAACTGCATCAGGCATGCTGGTATATACCCACAATTATATCATTACACTGTACTGTTGTCAACACCATACTATTACAACACGTCTATGTAGTCACCCTGTGCATCAGCACCATGTTAACCTGTTCCTGCACCGATTTTACAGATTGCAGGAGGTGGCACAGTTTCATCATATGCACAGGGTGTGTACCTGGTATGCCTGAGTCTGCCACTGATACAACCAATTGACATGTCTGTGTGTGTGTGTTGGTGAGGGACAGCCGTACAAGATGGGGTAATGTTGATGCAGTGTGTGCGTGTATGCGTTAGCCCTAGGTGTTATCACTTTGCATGTGTGTATGAATGCACACAGTCCCACCTCATGGCTGCCATACACAGGTGTTTGTGGACAGCCACAGACTGTACCTGCCAGGTCATACAGATCACTGTCTGTGGCCACGGACACGGTACCTGTGCCTGGCAGGGGTGCTACGGATCGTATCAGGTACTAAGCCAGACTGGGTACTGTCATCAGAAGCAGGTGGTTGGTGACTGGAGACAGGTCCCTGTTGAGATTGTCCAGCGCCACGTGCACATGGTCTCCTGGGGTGGTCTGATGACAGCACAGACTCAGCATTGCTGGGGCTGCTGCTGGCACTATGTGACCGGCCATGGGCCTGTTGTCATCCGCGATGGCTGCCAGCTGCTGCTGTTGCTGGCATACGGCCACATCAATGCCTCAACCGTCCACCATTGCCCTGGCTCATGGACATGTAGTTGTGGAACAGATCTAATGTGTCCCCCCAACGTCTGTCAATGACCTCGGTGAAGTTACGGATGGCAGCCGCAACTTCAAGCATACTGTCACTCATGGCTGTGCGACATGCTCTCAGCTCCCTCAGACCCTGTCTGGTGTACCGTTCCATACGTGACTGTGCCTGCATTACAGCCCGAAACATAGCTGAGGTTGAAAGACCTCTGTGGGCACGTCTGACAGGGGCGGTACGCCCACGGATGCTCCCACGAGAACCCCTGGACATCTGCCTGTGTGGTACCATGTCAGGACCCTGGCCATGGCTGCTGTGTGGGGATGCATGTGCCACTGATACCACATTACCCTGGTCAATGCCCACTGTATCCTGTCCATCACCTAGGGACATTGGTGACAAAGGATGTATTGGCAGGATGACTGTGCGCATTGATGGGGTTGACAGCTGTGTAGTGTCAATTGGCTGACCAATGATGGACCCTGGCACACCTACCTGTGCCATTACACAGGTATCATCATTATCACTATCCACAGCAGCTGATTCAGGTTCCCTGCTGCACAACACCAGAGCAGCACCAGAACCTTGGGAGTAAGACAGGAAACACAGTTTACAATGTGTACACAATGTCACCACTGATACACACATGCACACATGCACACATACACACATGCACACATGCACACATGCACGCATGCACAAATGCACACATGCACACATGCACATATGGGCACATGCACACATGCACACATGCACACATGCACACATACACACATGGGCACATACGCACATGCACACATGCACACACCTCAGTATATGAGATATCAACACACAGACACAAACACACCTGCAATCAAACACATAGCACTACTGCTTCAGCCTATTATTACTGTTAATATTGAAGGTAATGGTATTACACACTCACCAGCATGGAAAGGCTGCCTTGCTGTTACACCAGAGGGACCTGCAGAAAAGAAACATTTATTGTCAGTGGGCACAACTGTGCCATTGATACTGTGGGCATGATACAGTTCAGTAGTGCAACAGCTAGCTTCCACAGGTGTACTGCTGATATTGAGGATATCACTCTTGCACAATAATTACCAAGATTACAGCTACAAAATGAGGACACACCTCACACATGCATAACCTAACAGTATACAGAATGGTCAACTATACACAGGGCATGTTACCTGCACGCTCTGTGTTCTGCTGCTGTGTGGCTCCAGCCTCCATCATTACACATGTATGTTGCTGCTGTTGCTGTTGGGCTGGAGCCACAACACTTAGGAGTAGTCCCTCCAGTCTGGTGAGGGGGGGATGTCTAGACACCCCACCACCTGTGGCAAGCTGCTGCCTGTGGATATCCGACGCACGCTGACGGACATTTCTAATTAAATCACTGCAGTGATGGTGTACCTGCTCATATGTCCGGTTATGTGTGCCTATGTCATTTACCCGACAGACCAAGTCTTGCCACAGTGCAGCCCTCTCCTGCTGGTTCTGGCTGGTGCGGGAAAAGAGTATTGCAAAATCCTGCACCAGTCTCTGGTGTATCTCCTCATCCTCTGCAGCGGAGTACACATTGTTTCGCTGGTAAACCATAGCCCTGAAAAGGAGAAGGAAAATATGTCAGCAATATCTGTCAGCAAACTATGGCACACATAATACACATAATACTCGACTGCAGTGATATAACTTAACCACCATATATAGCATCTGTCTGTCTATTGGGGGATACACATGTAAATGACCAGATATCAGTGCTCATCCGAAAACTGTGCAACAGTACCTGGCACACTCCATACGACAGACTAGTATACTGCAGCAGTCAACACACTGTTTCTGGTACAATACACAACCTCACACTGGGGGTTTGTATCAAGGTACTGTATGGGGAACATTATCAGCCCATGCACTGCACACAATGCACGTTACATATTTCACGGGTAATGCACACTACTCTTACTTGCCATAACCCTACCTACACCACAGTGACATACAGGGTAACACAGCACAACATATGGCAATGTAGTATGTGTTGATTGCAATACTTCACACACCTGTCTCTGGCCTCACACCAAGGACACAACCTACCATGACAGACAGACAGTCATGGTGAGCAATCACACCAGTACACAACATGCACCCAGTCACTGGCACACTCATTCCACCTCACATATTTTGTTTGCAATGTGTTCATAGGTGTGCATTGTGTCTTAGGTAGGTAGTGTGCTTTTGGCCCTGGGCCTACAGCAGCATACTGTTATGCTACCCTGCCCCTTGTGACACATGTGTTATGATCGTACCTGCTCCTTACAAACAGTTACACAGGGTGACTCATATGGCATATTACCTATCTGCATAACATTCAGCAGGGGTATGTCTGACATCTACTCATGGGGAGCCTTGCTTCTTAATTCTGTGTGGTCTACTACAGGGTATGTCGTATCTGTGGGTAGGGTCCTGTACCTCCACCATGTGCTCTATACTGCAGTGACAAGGACGACAGACATAGGTAATTTGTGTTGTGGATGTTGGAGGTGTTACCATGGTTGTTAGTAAACTGTCATGGATGTGACCGAACTATATATATCCAGCAGTGGTAACCTCTATGTAGGTAGTCTGTGTGCACTCTGTGGTCTTGTCAGTCACTCTGCATAGCTATTGTGTTTGAGTGCATTGACACAGTTACTTCCATATGCCTGTGTCCTTCTCCATATCTGTAGCTGTCATGGGAGGTACATACCGTGTAGGACTGTGGGGTGTGGAGGGGTACAGTGACCTACATGTCCATAGCTGACACACCATGTCCGCTGACACATTCCATATACAGGTATTACAGGACTAGTGTGCCACTGTGTATATCAATGGGGAGCCTATTGTACACTTGTTGCCTCTGTTCCCCCCTGACACATGCAGTGGTTGGCAGGCATGCATATATGTGGTGGTTACTGGTGTCAGTGTTTTTGAATGGGGTATGATACTCCAGTATCCACACTGGTGTTCACTCCATGCCTTTGACACCAGACACCTGTTGCAAGACATCTGCACACATGTGCCTCACACAGTATATATATATATATATATATATATATATATATATATATATATATATATATATATATATATATATATATATATATATATATATATATATATATATATATATATATATATATATATTGATATATTTATATCTGTATATAGATATATATATAGATGTTTGTATATATGTATATAATATTTATATATAGATGTAGATATATACATATAGATGTGGAGAGAGAGGGGGAGAGAGTGAGAGAGAGACAGAGGGAGAGTGAGACTGAGAGGGGGTGGGACAGAGAGAGAGATAGTCATATACAGACATATCTGTTGTCAGTCAGATCTATCTGTATATGTATATGTATCTACATATCTCTATATATGTATGTGTGTATTACATATATTTGTATGTACATATTCTAGCAATCTCGATGTCTGTGCAGTAAGTGAGAACCTGTTTCAAGGCTCCTGAGAGCACACCAGCAGTACCAGGCTATACCTCGTATCATGTTTTTTGGCCCCAGGACTCGGGACAAAACAAAAAGGGAGGGTGTGTGTCCATATTCATGAAGGACACCCACACCTCCAGGTTAGTGGCAACACATGAAGCATCAGAGACCATCCAGGTGCAGATAACCATAGGCAAACCTGCTATACAACTGGTAGCATGTTACAGACCACCCTCCCAATCTCAGGAACCACAGTCAGCCTTCCTGAAGACATTGGAGGATATGAATGTCCCACCACACACCATCATATTGGGAGACTTCAACTACCCTAACATACACTGGGTGCATTATTCTACCCCAAACACCCTAGCCCAAAGGTTCCCAGAATTCACTAAGTCAAATGCAATGGAACAGCTAATCACCTCTCCCACAAGGGGAGATAATATACTAGACCTGATCATCACAAACATGGGGACAATGTGCTACACACCGGAAGTATACCCCTCACTAGTCACATCTGACCACAGACTAATCCCCTGGATATACATATCCCACCTCCCCCACAACACAAAAGACTACAGTGGGAAACCTCTCACATGCCGACTTTACACTTCTTATAACTGAGTTGGTATCCTTTATGCCCACTGGGCCAGTGGAAACCACATCCCACAATGCAGACACCTTCACATATGCTTTCTACGGACATCTCCAAGAATGCATGGATCATGCAATCCCAAATAAAACCAAGACCCTCTCCACCAAGGGCAGGCATCCTGTCTGGTGGACCCCAGCATTGAACAAATTGTATAACAACAGAAGGTAGCTACTGCACGGCAGAGCAGAATTCCATAGAGATAAGGCATCTCTGATCAGCACTAGTAGAAAGATACGTTCTGTCATACAAACATGCAAGGCCAACAATGAGAGGGACATCGCTATGAACACTACAGATAACCACAAGGCCTTCTTCTGCTATGTTACACACCTGGGTGGGAACCCTCAGATATGTTCAAAGTTAGTTCACAGTGACAAAAGCTACACTGAACACACAGATAATGCCAACATTCTGGCAGACAGGTTCAGTTCAGATTTCTCCCCTCCCTCACCCACACATGAGGAATTACTTATCCCAGCTGACTGTAACCTCCCTGTCATCTCAGATGTCCAGCTGGGAACCACCCTCAGCAAAGCTGTAAACACAGCATCAATGGGACCCGATGGTATCGCAGGTTGCATGCTATGTGAACTCCAAGAGGAGCTACACACACACATTAAGTGCTATTCAACCGTAGCCTTACTACAGCATATCTACCTGGACACTGGCATACAGCAACAGTAGTCCCACTCCACAAAGTAGGCACCTCTACAGACCATGGTAACTACCGCCCCATAAGCTTAACCAGCCTGGTCTGCAACGCTATGGAAAGAATCATTATGGAACTCATACACCTTCCTTCCAAGCCTATTGTACACTTGTTGCCCCTGTTCCCCCCTGACACATGCAGTGGTTGGCAGGCATGCACATATGTGGTGGTTACTGGTGTCCGTGTTTTTGAATGGGGTATGATATTCCAGTATCCACACTGGTGTTCACTCCATGCCTTTGACACCAGGCACCTGTTGCAAGACATCTGCACACATGTGCCTCACACAGTATATATATATATATATATATATATATATATATATATATATATATATATATATATATATATATTGATAAATTTATATCTGTATATAGATATATATATATATATGTTTGTATATATGTATATAATATTTATATATAGATGTAGGTATATACATATAGATGTGGAGAGAGAGGGGGAGAGAGTGAGAGAGAGACAGAGGGAGAGTGAGAGTGAGAGGGGGTGGGACAGAGAGAGAGAGATAGTCATATACAGACATATCTGTTGTCAGTCAGATCTATCTGTATATGTATATGTATCTACATATATCTATATATGTATGTGTGTATTACATATATCTGTATGTACATATTCTAGCAATCTCGATGTCTGTGCAGTAAGTGAGAGAGAACCTGTTTCAAGGCTCCTGAGAGCACACCAGCAGTACCAGGCTATACCTCGTATCATGCTTTTTGGCCCCAGGACTCGGGACAAAACAAAAAGGGAGGGGGAGTGTCCATATTCATGAAGGACACCCACACCTCCAGGTTAGTGGCAACACATGAAGCATCAGAGACCATCCAGGTGCAGATAACCACAGGCAAACCTGCTATACAACTGGTAGCATGTTACAGACCACCCTCCCAATCTCAGGAACCACAGTCAGCCTTCCTGAAGACATTGGAGGATATGAATGTCCCACCACACACCATCATATTGGGAGACTTCAACTACCCTAACATACACTGGGTGCATTATTCTACCCCAAACACCCTAGCCCAAAGGTTCCCAGAATTCACTAAGTCAAATGCAATGGAACAGCTAGTCACCTCTCCCACAAGGGGAGATAATATACTAGACCTGATCATCACAAACATGGGGACAATGTGCTACACACCGAAAGTATACCCCTCACTAGTCACATCTGACCACAGACTAATCCCCCTGGATATACATATCCCACCTCCCCCACAACACAAAAGACTACAGTGGGAAACCTCTCACATGCTGACTTTACACTTCTTATAACTGAGTTGGTATCCTTTATGCCCACTGGGCCAGTGGAAACCACATCCCACAATGCAGACACCTTCACATATGCTTTCTACGGACATCTCCAAGAATGCATGGATCATGCAATCCCAAATAAAACCAAGACCCTCTCCACCAAGGGCAGGCATCCTGTCTGGTGGACCCCAGCATTGAACAAATTGTATAACAACAGAAGGTAGCTACTGCACGGCAGAGCAGAATTCCATAGAGATAAGGCATCTCTGATCAGCACTAGTAGAAAGATACGTTCTGTCATACAAACATGCAAGGCCAACAATGAGAGGGACATCGCTATGGACACTACAGATAACCACAAGGCCTTCTTCTGCTATGTTACACACCTGGGTGGGAACCCTCAGATATGTTCAAAGTTAGTTCACAGTGACAAAAGCTACGCTGAACACACAGATAATGCCAACATTCTGGCAGACAGGTTCAGTGCAGATTTCTCCCCTCCCTCACCCACACATGAGGAATTACTTATCCCAGCTGACTGTAACCTCCCTGTCATCTCAGATGTCCAGCTGGGAACCACCCTCAGCAAAGCTGTAAACACAGCATCAATGGGACCCGACGGTATCGCAAGTTGCATGCTATGTGAACTCCAAGAGGAGCTACACACGCACATTAAATGCTATTCAACCGTAGCCTTACTACAGTATATCTACCTGGACACTGGCATACAGCAACAGTAGTCCCACTCCACAAAGGAGGCACCTCTACAGACCCTGATAACTACCGCCCCATAAGCTTAACCAGCCTGGTCTGCAACGCTATGGAAAGAATCATTATGGAACTCATACACCTTCCTTCCAAGCCTATTGTACACTTGTTGCCCCTGTTCCCCCCTGACACATGCAGTGGTTGGCAGGCATGCACATATGTGGTGGTTACTGGTGTCAGTGTTTTTGAATGGGGTATGATATTCCAGTATCCACACTGGTGTTCACTCCATGCCTTTGACACCAGGCACCTGTTGCAAGACATCTGCACACATGTGCCTCACACAGTATATATATATATATATATATATATATATATATATATATATATATATATATATATTGATATATTTATATCTGTATATAGATATATATATATATGTTTGTATATATGTATACAATATTTATATATAGATGTAGGTATATACATATAGATGTGGAGAGAGAGGGGGAGAGAGTGAGAGAGAGACAGAGGGAGAGTGAGCGTGAGAGGGGGTGGGACAGAGAGAGAGAGATAGTCATATACAGACATATCTGTTGTCACTCAGATCTATCTGTATATGTATATGTATCTACATATATCTATATATGTATGTGTGTATTACATATATCTGTATGTACATATTCTAGCAATCTCGATGTCTGTGCAGTAAGTGAGTGAGAACCTGTTTCAAGGCTCCTGAGAGCACACCAGCGGTACCAGGCTATACCTCGTATCATGCTTTTTGGCCCCAGGACTCAGGACAAAACAAAAAGGGAGGGGGTGTGTCCATATTCAAGAAGGACACCCACACCTCCAGGTTAGTGGCAACACATGAAGCATCAGAGACCATCCAGGTGCAGATAAGCATAGGCAAACCTGCTATACAACTGGTAGCATGTTACAGACCACCCTCCCAATCTCAGGAACCACAGTCAGCCTTCCTGAAGACATTGGAGGATATGAATGTCCCACCACACACCATCATATCGGGAGACTTCAACTACCCTAACATACACTGGGTGCATTATTCTACCCCAAACACCCTAGCCCAAAGGTTCCCAGAATTCACTAAGTCAAATGCAATGAAACAGCTAGTCACCTCTCCCACAAGGGGAGATAATATACTAGACCTGATCATCACAAACATGGGGACAATGTGCTACACACCGGAAGTATACCCCTCACTAGTCACATCTGACCACAGACTAATCCCCCTGGATATACATATCCCACCTCCCCCACAACACAAACGACTACAGTGGGAAACCTCTCACATGCCGACTTTACACTTCTTATAACTGAGTTGGTATCCTTTATGCCCACTGGGCCAGTAGAAACCACATCCCACAATGCAGACACCTTCACATATGCTTTCTACGGACATCTCCAAGAATGCATGGATCATGCAATCCCAAATAAAACCAAGACCCTCTCCACCAAGGGCAGGCATCCTGTCTGGTGGACCCCAGCATTGAACAAATTGTATAACAACAGAAGGTAGCTACTGCACGGCAGAGCAGAATTCCATAGAGATAAGGCATCTCTGATCAGCACTAGTAGAAAGATACGTTCTGTCATACAAACATGCAAGGCCAACAATGAGAGGGACATCGCTATGGACACTACAGATAACCACAAGGCCTTCTTCTGCTATGTTACACACCTGGGTGGGAACCCTCAGATATGTTCAAAGTTAGTTCACAGTGACAAAAGCTACACTGAACACACAGATAATGCCAACATTCTGGCAGACAGGTTCAGTGCAGGTTTCTCCCCTCCCTCACCCATAAATGAGGAATTACTTATCCCAGTTGACTGTAACCTCCCTGTCATCTCAGATGTCCAGCTGAGAACCACCCTCAGCAAAGATGTAAACACAGCATCAATGGGACCTGACGGTATTGCAGGTTGCATGCTACGTGAACTCCAAGAGGAGCTACATACGCACATTAAATTCAACCATAGCCTTACTACAGCATATCTACCTGGACACTGGCATACAGCAACAGTAGTCCCACTCCACAAAGGAGGCACCTCTACAGACCCTGGTAACTACCGCCCCATAAGCTTAACCAGCCTGGTCTGCAACGCTATGGAAAGAATCATTATGGAACTCATACACAGAGACATTGGGGACTTAGACACTTGATCCCACCCGGTTTGGCTTTGTAGAGGGCAGATCCTGCCTTATGAACCTGGGTGACCTTTTCAAATCAGTCACTAGAGCCATTGACGAGGGCACAGCTGTCCATACAGCCTACCTGGACTTGCCTACGACTTTCAACACAATACCGCACTCTGGCATCATAGACATGATCAACAGCTGAAATGTAAATCCATATGTCACAAGATGGGTTGCAAACCAGCTAATGGATAGAAACCCAACAGTCAAACTCACCGGTGCCATGTCAGACTCAAAGCCAGTCACAAGTGGTGTCCCACAGGGCTCTGTCCTGGGACCGCTCATGTTCGGCATATATTTCTCAGATGTGGAAGCAGACATGGGAGGGTAGTGGCTGACAATGTTCAAAGATGACTGCATACTAGGCGCCATAGTCGATACACCAGCTGACACCTACATCCTACAGAAAGGCCTCACGGAAACCGACAACTGGTGCCGGAGTCATGGCCTTAAACTGCATGCCATGTAATGTATAGTCATACCCTTTCGGACGGACAAGATATCCACATATTATCACATAGACAGTAACCCACTGAGTACAGACAAAGTAATCGGAGACCTGGTGACACTAATCGATACTGACCTCTCATTTGACACCCACATTGCCAAAGTGGTTGGATAGACTTCCTACCTTACCCACCTTATCATGAAGGGATTCACATCCAGATCAAAAGGGGTCCTTGTACCCCTATACTCCTCCCTTATTAGGCCCATGACTGTGTACTATGTCCCATTTGGTATGTACCTCACCTGGCACTTGCAACAGGTACGGGGACCCCATAAGTACATCACCAGGAGGATCAAGGGTCTCCAACAACTTTCATATGCTGCCAGACTAAAGTAACTCATGCTCTATTCCATAGCATACTGCCTACTTAGGGGTGATCTGTGCCTGATGTACAAGGCCATGTCCAATCAGGTATTGATGGACATGTTCCACCTAATACAATCCAAATCCATCAGAACCACAACAGCTACAGATTTAAACCTCAGCACACATATGAATAGGACATGCTGTAGGGACAGATCCATCACTAAGAGGCTTCCCATACTGTGGAACAGGATCCCAGTTCATGTTAGGCAGAGACCCTCACTGACACTTTTCATGTGAATTCTTGACGAGTGGATGGGAGATCATAGGTTTACACCAGGGGTCATCTCTGTGTCACTACTAGACAGAGGCACAGTAAACTAATGCTATTATGTACAGGGGGGTCTTCACTGTGTCACTACTATACAGAGGCGCAATTTTCTAAATCTATTCTATACACTGTCTGCAGATAGCCTAGTACTAAACTATGACACTGAGAAACTATATATGTCTATGTATTTCTACATCCTTCTCTATCTATGTATACACATATGCATATTATATATATATATATATATATATATATATATATATATATATATATATATATATATATATACACATACTTATCTCGATATACATACGTATACACATGTTAGATATATATATATATATATATATATATATATATATATATATATATATATATATATATATACTCCTTTTTAGTTCCACACATGTATACACACAGTAACGTGCTGCTGAACATCCATTACTGTACAACCTACTTGTACATTGCACTACAACCTACATTGCTATGTGCACATAGCTGCCTTCTCAAACATATGTATGTAGAGCCTTCAGTGACTGTTGCAGTATGTCCCCGGCCCTATGCACATCTTCATATACATAAATACAGACCAGTAACACATCTGGAGGGTTCACAGTATGTAGAGTATTATAGTAGTACTTTACATTACCTGTGTTTGTTGCAGCTGTTTGTGTAGGCTTGCAGTTGCTTGGCCTGCTGTCAGCCTCTTTGTTTTGTTGTTACAGTTTTTTTTTCTCTTTCTCTCTCTTTCTTTCTTTCTTTCTTTCTTTCTTTCTTTCTTTCTTTCTTTCTTTCTTTCTTTCTTTCTTTCTTTCTCTCTCTCTCTCTCTCTCTCTCTACCTCCAGTGGGTGCAATGAAAGTATTGCATGTGTGGACTGGGTGTACAGGATGCTTTTGTAGGTATCTGCACATGTCCATGTGATGGCCTCTGCACCAATTGTTAGCCAGCATTTACTAATTGCATGCAGCCTGTTGTGTAGTGATTGCAGTTCTCACTGTGATTACAGGACTGTGCTATAAAAAGGTCTGTTAGGTAGGCGTAGCCCTTTCAGATTATCAGGATGGGGACCATGCTGGTTTGCTGTGGACACTGTTCTGTGAGTGTAAGGGTCGGTATGTCTCTCATATTTCAGGCTGTGTTGTAGACACTGCAATGCATGTTGTTCTGTAAGCTGAGTATTCCTTCCTCCAGTGACCTCTTCTCCGTGTGTATGTAAACTGACACCTACAACTAGTAATACTGTGTATATGGGTGTGTGTGCTTTCCTCTGGGAATTGTGGTGTAACTGGTATATAGCAGTGGCTCTTGCAATCTGTTGCTATAGCTTCAATATTTGGCCTTTACATTCACTCCTTGTATGCCTGCTAGGTGTCTTTCCTGTAATGCGTTGCTATGGCTTTCCTATTTTCCATTTACATTCACAGCCTGTAATGCTTGCTAAATCTGTTTGGGCAGCAATTCCCTATGTGTTTGTTGTGGTAGGGTGTTAGTGCATGCAGTGTGGTCTGGCCATGGTGTGGGCCTTGACACTTACAAGGGTATTTGATCATGCTGCTGAGCAGGCCTCAGATACTCTCAGGTGCATCTTTTATCAGCCTCATGGAATGGTACATAGCAGTGGGATACTCCAATGACATATTCTGATATTCTGCAGTTGTGACTGTGGGTTATTTCAAGCATATGTATTAGTACATCATTTGTGACGTGCAGGTGGTGCATACCTTCAGTCATTCATAGTTACCATTGCATGTGTAGTTACACCTTTCTGCCTACTGTTAGTACATTTAACAGGGTGTCAGTGGGGCACAGTTGACATTTGTTTTCACATCAGGGACATCCCTGTAACTCAGTCATAGTTGCTATGTCTGATCTCTTAACTATTCAACTATGGCAGTGTTTATCCTGCTCTGAGTATGTGTGTGGCTTACCAGATGCTACTGTGACATTATTACCTAGTAGCTACCAACTAGCATGACCGTTTCTCATCACACAGTACTATTTTACAAATCCACTAGATTTGACAGTAAATATACATGCCATGCTTTGTGTACTAGACTTGCTATATCCCCTTACATTAATTCCTACTATTTTATGATATATTTCTTTCAGCACAATGTTCTTGTATAGAAGTCATGGCTTAGTGGTAAGTCATGCAGACTAGTGTTTCCAAAGTCCTGGGTTCGAGACTGAGGGAGGTATTTTATTTTGCTGCTGAGAAAACTACAGGCCTTGTCATTCAGAGTGACTAAGGCACTTTTAAGCAGTTGTAGGCAGGTTAGCACTGGTTTGCGCGGAGTTCACGCATGCGCACTGCCGCTTAGCTTCGCGCACACACGCTTAGCTAAGTGCACAGAAGTGCACACCCGCTTACTACTGCTTAAAAGTGCTTACTCTCACGCGCACCCGTGCTATGTTCTTTTAAAGAAAAGAAAATGGGGAGATAGGAAAGTGGTGAAAAAGGGGGCACAAAGAGGGTAGGACAGTAGGAAAACAAGCTCGGGTTTTGCAGGAGGGATGTAGGAAAGGCCCATAGCTGCCCATTTCTGCGTCAGCAACAGCTGTGCATATGTTTGTAATTTGGTGTGAAATTTGAAACCTTCCACCCCTGAGAGAGGTGTGAGGACAACAATAATATTTGTTGTACAGCCAATTGTAATTGCCAGTTTACATGTCCAGCAGACATGTGTGCAAAATGGGCAGCTATGTATGGGGCATAATTATTTTGTGGGTACAGAATGCCCTTTTTTTTTTTTTCAGGTGAGAGTGGTATGTCAGGTACAGGAAGTCAGTATAGCTGGGGAGGTAGGTAGGGGAGGTTAACAGACAAGACAAACAAGACGCATACAGGGGTGGTGTATGACACATGTGGGGGGTTACACAATTGACGGGGACGGATGTTTGGATATCTCGAGCCCATGAGCCCACAGATGGCAACAGTGGAACTGAGATTCCCACCCATGGGCAGTTGCCACTGTGCCTTCACTGCCCAGGACGGGGCTGTGCTGGGGGCTGTGTAGGATGGGTAGCAGGCACACCCGTGAGTTGTTCCACCCGTGCCTCAAGCTGGCGTAGGGGCCCAAGCACAGTGTGCTGGATCTCCCTACGCACCACAGTCCGGACACTACGGAGGGTGAGTGGATGTTCTCCTCCGGCCACGCTTGCAGAGGGGGGACGAGCCCCATCCCCTGCAGTGCTTCCACCCGCAGGTGGCACAGGGCCACCGGAAGAGGGTCCGGCCTGGGCACTACTGCCAGGTGCACTCGCCAGCTGAGGTGGGAGAGGTGGGTCCACTGGAACCCGCCTTCCCTGTCGTCCTATGTTTTGCAGTATTTAGTGACAGTTTGGGTTAGTAACATGCAATACCATTCACAATTAGTTGTAACAGCATGCATTAGTATTCCCATTAACCAAACACCCATAAATTTAAGCCATTGAACAGCAAGCATAACACATGCATAATTTGAACAACAGTACATGTTCCAACAAAATGCAGGGTTGAGTGATGGCTACAGGCCATCAGGTTTGGATGTATGAACAGGGCACATGCATCAACGTACATGCAAATATGCATGAACCAACAGGACAATTGTCCAGGGGAATTAATTGTGAATACACATACCCATTTCACGTGGAATGGATTATTTGTGGTTATATGGTCGGGTGAAGAAATATTTCATTAACAACTTCAAATACCTATACATATGCTGTACATTTCTACTAGCTGCAGATATATACACACTACAGGTCTGACTACAGTTTCCTATGTGACAACTTATGCATGTTGGTGATAGGAATGTTACTGCTACATCAATATACATTTCATTTTTATTCATACACATTCATATCTGGCTCTGTTCAGCTACATCATCCTGCTACATTTGCTTTATATGGCTATAGACAACTGTGGATGTTTGGTATTTCATACAACCATACTATCTGCATATTGCAAACTGAGAGCAACATATCCAGATTTTGGGACACACATTCCAGCTTCAGTACTTTTTTCAACACATGTTGCTGTTTGGTTGTGCCTGTCACATTCATTTCATTATGTACTGACTGCAGTATACTTTATTCAGGAGTTATTATTACTTTATTGGTGGATTCATACCTCTTTCTCACACTCTCTCACTTGTTTTATTTTTACAATTTAGGATGGTACTTAATTCTAGGCTTTATTGACATGTTTTACTTAGTTATAACAATCCTTTCCAACAGTCTCACTTGTGTCATGTTTCGGAATTTAAACGGGGATATATTTCACACATGTTTTACTCAGCTTCTGTAGCAGTACTTTTCAGCCTGCTGCAGGTTATGTATTATTATATTACAGGTGGAACATCTTTATTTAGGCTTGTTTCATTTTTATTTTTGGATTACAGGCTGCATCACACTTATGTAATCAAACAATACTAGCAAAATCTCTCTTACACTGTTACTTGCACTTTTTATTAATAAGTGACTACACTGCACTCTTTTGCAAGCTGTCATACGTATATATTTTTACAGTTAAAGGGAGAGAATTACTGACCTGCCTGGTGGCGCAACCACACAAGCCTATCAGCATAGGCTTGACAGTTCATGGAACGGACACCTGCAGCTATAATATAAATGAAGTAATATTGAAATACACATCTCCATAATATCAGCTAAGTTAATTTCTTACATAAATAATTACATGTAACTTACTCAGTAGTGGGGCGTTGGGCATTTGCCGGGCCTCCTGGATCCAACGGTTCAGTTGGTCCTGCTTCCGTCTCTTCAGGTCTGCATGGTGGTGATGGACCTGTTCACCAGTCCTTGGTATTCCTGTGGCACTGGTGAGATCATGTGCCAACCGGTCCCATGCCTCAGCCCTATATGCTCCCCACAGGACCTGACCCTGCATGAGTTGGGCCTCATGATCATGGATGAGGAGCCATACCATATATTTGGACTCCTCAACGCCCCACCTCTGTGCTCGGAAGCAACTATCCTCTCCTACACCTGCCATCCTGACTGCAAATTGGTTCCACAATCAGTTATGCTGTGTATTCCCGCCTATGGGGCTTATATATGCCATTTTTCCCACACTTATCTGTGATTGGCCATTTTGGAATTGTATCAGCTTCACAAAACCTGCTTTGTCATGCTCCTTTTTACATTCATTCCTATATATATTCTATTACTGCATTTCTAAAAGCAACTGTCATGGCTTAGTGGTTCAGTACTTTGACTATGGTGCATGGTATCCTGAGTTCAAGCCTGGCCATTGCTTTTTATATTTTATGACTGTCTACACAGGCCAGGAGGTGTGTCTGTGTAAAGGCAATTTTGATACAGCTTGCTCAATGTTGCTCGTCGGTTAGCTTGTTGGTGCGGTGCACAGCTCCGCGCAAACAGGTCACGCTGGCTTATGCAGCCTTTGGCTCAGCTCAGCTACGAGCACACAGTTTCAGCATGTTAGAACTCTGCTCAACCCCGGGCACTCCTTCTACACCTGTTAAACCACTACTCACCTATGGGCACTCATTTTACACCTGTTAAATCACTGCTCACCTACGGGCAGATATACTCAGCTTGTTAGAGTGTAGCTCAGCTATGGGCATTTCTGACATTTCTTCTTTTTTTTCACACATTTCTTCATAATACATGGCCCATTATATTACATTTTACATAAAAATAATTTTATACATGTACATATATGTTAGGGAATTGTTTTGTGCTTATTTCACTAAAAATAAAAATTGATGTTGTGGGGGCTCGAACCATGACTGACTCCTCTTCAGCCAATGTCTCTACCGCTACGCTATTGCTTCTTGGCTTCCTTTGCATATATAGTTCTTATATGCTTTTCCACTGACTGCTAACTGTGCTAAGCGATGAGCACACCCACGCAAATGAGCAAACTCACGGGCAAACATCTTTAAAACTTATAAAAACAATATAACATGTTCATTTTTACATTTTATGTTAATAGTCTGTGGGGGCATGTGTTGTGTTGTGTTTATTCATATTTACATGGACTCTGTCGTGGGGGTTTACTTTCGGGACTTTTACTCTTCTGGGGGCGTGTCCGTTTGCAGGGCTCGCCCTATGGACACGCCCCTTACTGTCTTACATGGACCGTGTTAGCCTTAGGTGTGATTCAGCATGCCCTCATGCATATGCATGGCATGCTGACGTCACACCGTTTAACTGCAGCCTCCGTGTAAGCCTTGTAACTCTTACACGGAGGCTTCGTGAATCCTGCCCATAGTGTATTACAGACTATTTTCTCCAATATCTCTTCCACTTTTAACCAATAGTTGTCATAAGATGTAATTTGTTCGGTTCTCATCTTGACCATATCCATTTTAAATCTTGAAACCATTAATGTCAAGATTCTGAATTATTTGAAAGAAGGAGAAGTGTTACTCTTCCAATTTGTGGTGATTGTCTTGTGAGCAATAGCTAACAGTGTCCATAACAGAGAATATTTTTGCCTAGGAACACATTTGGTATAGGGGAATTAAACAAGATCAACAATTTTGTCAGCTAAAATTTATCATTAAACACAGTCCATAAAAATAATTCAGTTTGTCACAATAAGTTCTGAGCAAATGACATTCATAAAATATATGTTGCCAGTTAGCTTTCAATTTTAACTTACATCTCCAACAATCATTATTCTGACCATACATTAGTTCTATTTTTTATGTGGAGCAATATAGCTTCTGCAAATACATTTCCAAGAAAACATTTTCCATTGGAGGGAGACAGAAGATTGTTTTGAAGAGACTAGAATAAGTTTTTTATCACTTTCACTGGGAGATTGTTTATTAATTGATTTATAATAATCCCAAAAACTGTCTTTATAATAGATTTTTGAATTTTTAATTATTTTGTATATTTTGGAGAGATAGCCTTTTCCTTGTGCAGGTTTATTATCTACAGCAATCATAAATTCTATTAACTTAGGAATAGTTTGCCTTAATTATGGATGCATTGCATTTAAATGACTTACAATGTTACACCTTAAATCTTTTATAGTTAATCATGTCACTTTCTATGTTATATTTACTCAAAATTTGATTCATAGTAAGGTTTTGCAGACTATATCATATGATACCAATGTATTAAATTATTTTACCTTAGTATATTTATTTTGGGGACATTAACTGTATTGATATTATTCTGTGTGCAGACAATAGGATAAAGCAAGAGTGACCAAGCCTTAATATTTTGATTTTTGTTTAAAAGTTTCTAAAAGTGGTTACTGTATTAGTTATATATTTAGATAATATAAGTTTGTTCTTGTTTCCTGAAATAAATTGTCTTAGCAACTATTGGAAATTATTAGGCAGAGATTTTGTATATTGTAACATTGATGAATGACCTGATTCTAACCAGATATATTCATGAAATTGCTTCCATCTAGCAGTATAGGATGCATTTAACCATAAAGTTATTGTTTTAATCATAGATAATAAAGTGATGATTTAACAATATTTTTGGTTTACTAGGGAACCATAACATTTTTAACATTAATTTATTAAATTGATGTGTAATAATAGATTTAGAGTGGGAGAAAAGGCCTGTATAAAATATAACAATTTTGGAAATATGATTGATTTAGTTAAAAAAAAATCTGTCTTCCATAGTAAAGAACCTATCCCATTTATCCATATGTGGATTTATTTTACTTAAATGTTCTTATAATCAATAATTAAAATTTAATTCAAATCATTTGTTAGTGTAACCCCTAAATAATTGATTCTATTATCTGATACAATGTACCTAGAAAACCGCTTAGCTATACCTTTCATATTGCAGTTTATAAGCAAGATTTTAGTTTTCTTTTCATTAAATTTAAAGCCAGATATAGATTAAAAAAGATCCATAGTATCAAATAGAGCTTATAATGAGTCATTATTATTGTTCAGTGTCAGTAAAATATCATCTGCAAATAGTTGGACCTTTGCTATTAAGGAGCTACCAAGATGTACTCCTTTTATATGTGCATTCCTCCTGATACAATTTACAAAGGATTCTATGACTAGAACAAATAATAGTGGGGACAAGGGACATCTCTGTTTCATACCCTTAGTGATCATGGTAGGACTAGATGTGCATAATACAATCTTAATATAAGCTAGAAATTTTTCATACAGCAGTTTAATTAAACATATGAAATTTTGTGAAAACCCATATTCTTCTAAAACCAGTAATAGATAGTCCCAGTTAACTGAATCAAAGGGACTATTGATGTCTAAGCTCACTAAGATCATGTTACCTTTTGTGATGTTAACATAATCAATTAAATTAAGCATTCTTGTTATATCATCATATGCATTTCTATCCTTTATAAAACCAGATTGATCTTCATCTATCAGTTGAGGCAAAAACTGTTATTAGTATGTATTGCCATAAAGATCTTATAATCCACATTTAATAGTGATATTGGTCTATAAGCTGAACAATCTTTTGTGGCTTTCTCTGACTTAAGAATTGAAGAAATTAATGTATATTTCCAGGAAGGGGGAATGAATTTGTTTTATTTAACTAGAGAAAACACTCTTAATAACAGAACTAAAGTTTCATTGGTTAGTAATTTATATATTTCAAGAATTATTTTATAAATATCAGGAGCTTTATTTAACTTTAACTTATTAATTTGTGATTTAAGCTCAGCCATTGTAATTGGTTTATCTAATGACTTTATTTGATCTTCAAGAAGTTTATTTTTGACATATTTTCTAAATAAGATTAAATTACACTAAAAGATTCTGTATCAGAAGGCTGTGAGTTAATTGAACTGAAGTGTTTCTTAAAAGCTTCTAAATACCTTCTAAATCTGACACTTTTTTGTTAGTTCCTTGAATGCAAAGTTCTTTTATCTGATTACAATTAATAATTTCCTTGGTTCTATTTGCTAAACTTCTCTGATTTTGGGGATTCATTGTACAAGATCTCAATTAAAATTTCTCTAAATTAACCATAGTGGAAAGTTTTTACAGACTTATTGTTCATATCCTCAAGTTCTTTTAGTACCTTATTACTGCCTTTTTGGGTCTGTAGTTTCAATTTGTCAATATTTGTTTTATAAATCAATAAGCCTTTATTCCACTGTTTTTTTTTCTTTCAAATCAACCAAGTTAGCTCTTTATATATGACTTAAGACAATCTCATACATCTATTTCAGAAACATCAGCAGTAAGGTTTATGTCTAGGAAAGTATGTATTTCTTTAGTATATAATTTCTTGATGTCCTTTAAATTAGCTATATAAGATGGTATTCTGGTGATTATTACACTTTGCTTTGTGTTCATTTCTAAGTCAAAAGTAACAGCACTCTGGTCAGATAAAGAGCATGTAATTACTTTAACTTTATCTAATTTAGCAACTATCTCTCTTGAAATGTTTACCCTACCTATTGTAGAATAGGTACCATGTGAATGTGAATAGTGTGTGAAAAAAGTGAATTAGGGAAGTCATTTATATCCCTAATACTAGTTACATCAATGAAGCCATTTAATGCTTTTAAGGCAACTGGCTTCTTATGTGAAGTTTTTTTGTATTGGTATCTTTGTCATCCAAGATACAGTTAAAATCACCTGTAAGTACTAAACTTCTATTAGTTAGAGTGCTGTATGATATCCTCAAACTGATGTTTAACTACTTTAACTCCTAACCTGGGTATCCAAAAGAGATTAACTAAAGTATAAATCTTTCCATTTATTTTCACAGATACTGAACAGAACATTCCAGTATTGTCATAATATGTATTTATAACTTTGGGAATTAAAACAATATTTTTCCATAAAACTGCTTTACCTCTTGTTTTTTTTTTTTTTTTTTTTGTAGTGAGAACTCACCAACACTGAATAATTCTTGGAATTCAATGTATTTATGTCATCTTGTAATAAATGTGTTTCCTGTAAAAAAACAACCTGAGCATTAAACATTTTAAGATATCTGAATAAACGTTCCCTTTTGCTGTAATTGTTTAAACCATTGACATTAATAGAAATACACTTTACACATATGTTTCTATCAGATCTATAATTTGCCGTGTATAGCTTTTACTATAACTGAAAACATACTTATTATTGAAGAAAATGACTAATAATTTCCTTTTAAAGTGATACAGCTAACAATGATAGACACCTAATGGTATACATTTAAAGATGAAATTAAAAATAATTGATTTAACAAACAACCCAAGGTAAATAACCTCACATTTTAACAGCACTACTATCCAAGCAGTCCCTCTAAAACCTCTACCCAAAATAATTTCCTACTCTAGCTATCTAGGTAATAACATTGTGCAGAACGTAACTTGTTGAATTAAATTAACTCATAAGTTATGTATACTAATTAGCAATGTGTATTTATAACTTTATTAACTTGTGTCTCTACTGAGAATAAAACACTCAGTCCCATGTAAATGAGAATTTGTAAAATCCTGCTTTAAAGCCATTTTATTTGTTTTCCCAGTGGTGTCTGTTTTTTCCATCTAGGTGATTTGTTTTTAGTTGCATTCTTTTTTCATCTTTGCTGAGGCACACAGTGGGTTCATGGCAGTTTTAAAAGTATTTATAATTACTATTAATTCCCAAGTAAGCTATATACATGAGAAACTGAAACTCTGATTATATTAAAATATTGCCTATCACATAACCTTCCAGAGAAACAGGCAATGTTTGTTATTATTTGTTATGCACATATTTTCATTACTTAACTAATAATGGGAAATGTTTACTGTATATTAAAGAATTCTATACTGAAACAGATAGCGATAATGATAAGTGAGAAAAAAGATATGAAAAATGTATCTTTCTTATGTCTTTATGTTCATGTTATTTTTTTGGTAAGAAGCATTATTAGTATCAGCATTGCAGTTTAATGCTATGCACTGTTCGTCAGGTACAAAAAGTATTATTTAATTACCATGAAAGTCCTATGAAAGGAAATGTTATAAAATCATTTGTCTATTAGTTTCTTCTTCTTTAGATCATAGGTTCATAGGTAGGTACTAGGCTATTGGCCCTAGGACCTATATAAGCCTAGCCCAAGAAAAATGATTTTCCTGTGCCACTATCGAGCAGAGCCACAGAAGTGATCCCCAGGGTGAATTTCCTATCTCCCATTCAATCATCAAGATTTTTCTTGAAGAGTGCTAATGAGGAGCTTTGTTTGATATAGATAGGTAGTTTGTTCCAGAGCATGGGAAGTCTCTGGGACAGGAATCTATCCCTCCACCATGTTCTGTTTATTGTGGTGACAAGTTTTAGGTCCCTAGACCATGTAGCTCGTAGGGATTGGGATTCCTTTAAGTGGAGCATGTCTAAAAGCTCTGGGTTTGACATAGCTTTGTGTATTAGGCAGAGATCGCCCCTGAGTAGGCGACATGCGATGGAGTAAAGCTGCAGTTTTTTGAGACGGTCTGCATAGGGCATCTGTTTGAGGCCAGTAATCCTCTTTGTGAGGTATTTCTGTGGCCTTTCCAGTTGTTGTAGATGTGTTGTGAGGTACATACCAAAAGGGGCATTGTACTCTATAGTGGGTCTAATGAGTGACAAGTAGAGGGGAACAATGACCTCTTTTTTCCTGGATGAGAAACCTTTTGTGATGAGGTGTGCCACGTAGAAGGATTTCCTGACTACTGTGGCGATGTGATTGTCAAAGGAGAGGCTACTGTCCACCTGTGCCCCAAGGTCTCTTATCACACTTTCGGTGTTAAGTAGATTACCACCTATGTGGTAGTTCATGGGTACAGAGTTTTTACCAAAAGGGATGACAATGCACTTTTTGGCATTGAGCTTAAAGCCATGGCTTTGACACCAGGCATCTGTCTCAGCGAGGCCCTTTTGTAGGATGTCCACATCTTTTGGACTTTTGATTATGGCTCCTAGTTTGCAGTCATCTGCAAACTTCATTAGCCAAAGATCTTCTGTGTTGGCCTGTACTTCAGTTTAGTAGATACCAAACAGGAGAGGACCCAGGACTGAACCCTGTGGTACTCCACTTGTCACTGGTCTGAGGTTGGATTTGGAGTCTGCTACTTTCACAGTGTGGGTTCTGCCAGTGAGCCAGATGGCAACCCATCTTGCGACATAGGGATTTATACCTAGTTTAGTGAGTTTATCTATAATTCCAGAGTGGGGAATGGTGTTGAAAAACCTTGGTGAGATCTCGACAGGCTGTGTGAACCACCTTACCCTCATCTATGGCTTTGGTGACTGCTTCAAAGAAGTCTATCAGGTTTAGGAGACATGATCTGCCTTTTACAAACCCGAACTGGGTGGGGCCCTGAGTTTGGAGATTACCAATGCCATTGTTTATAAGTTCCATGATGATATATTCCATAGCCTTGCAGACCAGGCTCATTAGGCTAATGGGGCGGTAGTTTTCGGGGTCTGTGGCTGCTCCCCCTTTGTGGAGTGGGATAACTGTCACTGTGCACCACTCAGTGGGCACATAGCCTGAGGTGAGGCTATGATTGAACATGGTACTTAGGTGGAGTACCAGTTCATTCTGTAGTTCATGTAGAACACAGCCTGGGATGTTGTCAGGTCCCATGGATGCAGTGTTCTTGGCTTTGGATAGTGTATTTTTTACCTGTGCAGCCGTGATTACAGGAACTTTGCATTCTTCTGGTATAGAGATGGGTCCTTTAGGGGATGACAAGGTGGTAAAGTTAGCACTGAACCTATCTGCCAGGATGTTGGCAATATCAGTTGGCTCTGTATATTTAGTGCCATTGTGCTGTAACTCAGAGCAGATCTGAGTGTTGCCATTGAGATTCTTGACATAGCTATAGATTCATATGATTCATATGTTTCCATTCATTGCTCCATGCTTGTCTCTTTAAAGAGGGACTGGGTCAATCCATTCCTTCTATCTGGTCTAAAATGTTACTAGATGTTAAATAGGAAACAGCGTTGTCTAAAGAGTCAAAATATTTTGATATCATTGTTCAAAAAGACCTTCAGTCTAGCTGGAAGCAGTAAATGTACTTTGATTTGTTTTTTCTTCAGTTCTTTTATTAAAGGAAATAATTTTCTTTTTGTAACAACTGTAGATAAATAGTTATTGTCAAATCTTATTAAGGAGTCTATGTATTGAATTTGTGAACTTCTCCAAGTAGTTTTCAATACCAGTTCTTTGTCTTGACTGGGAAACAAAATCTAATAATTATCGACCTCGGATTAGTACTTGGTTTATTAGAAGACAAAGGGACCACCAATGGCATGTGTGCTCTTTCAATTTCATACAAGAGAGATTCTGGTAGATTGAAAACATTAGGGAGCCAAGATGTTAAAAATATAACAATATTGCTGCCTTCAGTCTTCTCCGGTATTCAATAAATGTGTAGATTATTCCTTCTGGACCTATTTTCAAGGTCTTCTAATTTGTTCAGTAGAGAAGCATTTTGTTTTAATAAAAACTCATTTTGATGTTCTTCTTCAGTGACTCTGCCCTGTAAGTCATTTAGTGTCTCCTCCATGCTGGATCTTTGAATTTTATGCTGCATAATTATTTCTTGTAGTTGTCCCATTTGCTTTGAATATTTTTCTTTGAAAGAATATAGTTTGTTGCCCATTTTAACTAGTTTAACCAAAAACTCTTAAATACTGGAGATTGTAATTCCTTTTTAACTGAAGAGTCCTGCACATTATTCTTAGAGTAACTCATTCTGAAGAGATGTAATGATAGTGTCCTTTCAGCTTAGAATTTGACAGGAATTTTAAGACAATATAGAAATAAAACCCAATGTAGTCTTCCAAATACTTAAATAACAGGTAAGCTTTAAAAGAATCTGTCAACTACATCAGGTAACCAATATTTCCTGTCAGAAATTTAACAGAGATAGTAAAGCTAAGAAGAAGTGCTGTTTGCCTGCCACCATCTTGGCCAACCCCCCTGTTCTGATTTTTGATGTGCAGCACACCAGAGTGGAATACAAATGACATGCCATGTAAGATGTACTCTGGGTTCTTAAGATAAGGGTCTGTGTTACACCAGGACTGACTGCATGCCTTAGTATATGTGACCACAATGGATAAGTGACCCGCCTATCCTTGCAAGACAAGGTTGATTGAAGCAAAAGCACCAGTGTTCAAGGACATGCTTTGGGCCATAGAAACTCAGGAAGAAGAGGAAATGGCTGGAGTTTAAGGAGAATGGCAGCATCTCAGAACAGCATGTGTGAAGATTACAGAGCAGATATGCAGCCAAGCCAGGCATGGAAATACAGTAAATAAGGAAATAAAGAAGTCTTCAAAAGAATGAATGAGAGATGGGAAAAGTAGGAAATAGAAAAGATGGACCAAGCTAAGAATGAACTATGACTGGCCAACAAAGAGTCAGTCACAATAGCAAAGAACAAGGAATCAGACACACTCTACCAGCTTCTGGAAAGTGACTCACCAGATGGTGCAAAGAAACTTTGTTAGGTTGCAAAGGAAAGGCAGAAAATATAGTAGATAGTCATCAGATACCATTCATACGGGTCAAATTAAAAAAACTCACGGAAGCTGTGCTGACCCATACACAACCTGCAGGGAAAGAAGGAAAAGCAGACGAATTCACCTTAGAAGAAGTAAGAACACAACTAAGGGAAATGAAGTCAGGGAAAGCAGCAGGCTCAGATGAAGTCATAGCAGATACAATCAAGATGTGCGAGTTAGGAGAGAAATTGTTCCTGAGGAACTTACAGAGGTATGGAGAGAAAGGCATATCCCATCCAGATAGAGAATAAGCATTCATTCTAGTGCCAGTGTACAAGAACAAAGGGATCATTTACAACTGAGGGCAGCTCAAATGTATCAAACCACTGTCAAACTGCATAAAAGTGCTAGACAGTAAGTTTTTTAAATGAATATAGGCAGTAGGAGAAAGTAAAATGAGAGATGAGCAGTTTGGATTCGGATCAGCATGCAACACAACTGGCCCAATATTTGCAGACAGATGGATTGTGGCAAAGATGCTGGAGAGAAGGAAAGTGCCCAAATGGATATTCCTAGACTTGAAAGCCTTTTACAACATTGAGTTAAAACTGATTTGGACACTCCTGCAATGGCTCAAAGTCCTGAAAACAGTGATAGAATTACTGTAGGCTATGTACAAGGTCTCATTGTCATAAGTATGAGCAGTGCTTGGACTCACAGTGGGGATTTACAGTGGGTATCCATGAGGGCTCAACTCTGAGCCCATTACTGTTAATACAGGTGAAGGACTACTTTAGTATTCAGGCCAAATGGGACCAATCAGCAAAGATACTGTATGCAGGCGATGTGGCATTACAAGCAGACTCTGAACAGAAACTTCAGCAAAGACAGGGGATGCAATGCAAAACTGAAGGCAGATGATTTAAAGCTGAGTGGACAAGACAGTTGCCATGGCAGCAGAGGGGCGATCCCTGAAAAGTTGGATAGAAGAAAAGTAGTTTAACAAGTTCAAGTATCTGTGAGGTGAGGATGAGGATAAAGGAAGTCTAAATGAAAGAGGTCAAAGCTATATTTAGGGGTTCTACAACCAGCTGGCAAGGAGTGCTGGATTGTTTGTGATAGAACAGTATAAAAAAGCTGAAAAGTAAGGTGTGGAAAACAGTGGTGTAAACACTACTTCTGCATGGCACAGAAACCTGAGCAGCGAAGGCAGAATAGTTGAGGAAGCTTTAGATGCAGATGATGTCCCTCAGATGATGGTAGGGTGCACACTATAGGACAGACAAGGAAATATTGAAATCAGAACAGAAGTCAGTGTAGTTCCAACTGCAAAGAACATCATAGAGAACAGCTTATGGTGGTTCTGGGACATGTGCAGGAAAGTAGATGATTTGGTGAAGAAGATTTGAGAAAGAAATGAAGGTGAGAGGAAACAAGGAAGTCCAGCCAGAAAATAGATGGCTGACATAAATAGAGACCTGTGACAGGCAGTAGGAAAGTGGCACTTTATTGAGAGAGGTGATGACAGTTAATACAACATTGCCACCACAATGAGAAAATAATGGGACGATGGTGATGATGACCTAGAAGATCTCTTCCTGGTAATCATTTTGGCTAAATAAAAGGATTTCCTAATGACAGTAGAGACATGGTGGTGAAAGTATGGTTAATTGTCAATGAAGGTGGCCAGGTCCCTAATAACTGCATTTTATTATATGTTAGGTGCATGTGTGCCCATGTTTGCCAAAGTGCACAATAATACATTTTTTGGCAATTAGATTAAGGCTGTAGTCTGGCACCATTTATTCATACATCTTAGGCCCGTACTGGAAAATTTGGGAGACAGATGGAGAGTTTATGATAGTAGTTTTCCACAAACTTGGTCAACTACTGGCCTTGACATCAGAGATGCAATTACAGAACAGAAGTGGCCTGATGACTAATACTAGAGAGGCAATAGTAGTAGCATCCCTTTCTGATGACATCATGCCTCCTACACTAATAGACAGAGTTCTGTCAGGAAGCCAGTTTGCTATCTAGGTTTTACGTTTAGTTTGATTCGC